>NC_041383.1:295030012-295079872 GCF_002162155.2 Triticum dicoccoides | reverse complement strand
CTTGTCTAAGTGTTGGTCCGAACTAGAGCCCTTTGCAGCGCCCCCTCAGGGAAACTTGAGGTCTGGTTTTAGTTGTACGGATTGCTCATCCGGTGTTGCCCTGAGAACGAGATATGTGCAGCTCCTATCGGGATTGTCGGCGCATCGAGCAGTCTTGCTGGTCTTGTTTTACCATTGTCGAAATGTCTTGTAAACCAGGATTCCGAGTCTGATCGGGTCTTCCTGGGAGAAGGTCTATTCCTTCGTTGATCGCGAGAGCTTGTCATGGGATAAGTTGGGACACCCCTGCAGGGTATAATCTTTCGAAAGCCGTGCCTGCGGTATAGGCAGATGGGAATTTGTTAATGTACGGTTGTAGATAACTTGACACCAGATCCGAATTAAAATGCATCAACCATGTGTGTAGCCGTGATGGTCTCTTTTCGGCAGAGTCCGGGAAGTGAACACGGTTTCTAGGTTATGTTTGACGTAAGTAGGAGTTCAGGATCACTTCTTGATCATTGCTAGCTTCACGACTGTTCTGCTTGCTCTCTTCTCGCTCTTATTTGCGTATGTTAGCCACCATATATGCTTAGTCGCTGCTGTAGCCTCACCACTTTACCACTTCCTTTCCCTTTAAGCTTTGCTAGTCTTGATACCCATGGTAATGGGATTGCTGAGTCCTCATGGCTCACAAATTACTACAACAATAGTTGCAGGTACAGGTTCATGCGATGATCATGACGCGAGAGCGATGCTTGCTTGCATTGAGTTCTTCTTCTGCTTCTTCGATCAGGGTATAGCTTCCAGGTCGGCAGCCTGGGCTAGCAGGGTGGATGTCGTTTGAGTTTCTGTTTGTGTTTCATCCATAGTCGGTTGATGCTCTTATGTATTGTGATGTTGTATTCATGTGACATTGTATGCCTTATGTATGTATCCCCATCTATTATGTAATGTTGATGTAATGATATCCACCTTGCAAAAGCGTTTCAATATGCGGGTCTATCATTGGTGGGACCTTCGAGTTCCTTTTGGATAGAGTCGCATATTGGGCGTGACAGATCCGCTCCCGTCTTCCTACGAGAACGCCATCCATAGCACTCATTCTTATCATGTGCATTTTAGAGTATCCAATTTCACTTGTCTATGAACTGTACAGGCAACCCAGAAGTCCTTTACCGCGGACGCGGCTATTTGAATAGATCATATTAACCCTGCAGGGGTGTACTTCTTCACACACGCTCTTGCCACTTACCGCCATGTACACATCATGTATCTCGGCAACCTTCAAGTGGAAGCCTGGCGAGGGTGTCGGCCACGACCTGACTAACCACACAAGTCTCTAGTCCAGGTTTATCGCCTGACTAACCACGCAAGGAGATCCGGCCGGGGTGTCGCTCATGGCCCCAAACGATGTGTGCAGGGTTCCCAAGCCCACCATCCGGGTGCCACTTGGTACACTGGGCCACTATGCCTAGTCTGTCCCAAGCCCACTTGTACTGGATGCCACTTGGTAGACTACTAGCACTACCTACAAACACCAGAAACTAGTTGCAACTCCTGGACAGAGATCGAGTTGATTAATAAGTCGAGAGGGGCACTTAAACATTCCAATGCATGGTAGTAGCTGTTCATGGATCACAAACACAGAACTCAGTTCCTGAGGACGGTTTCAATGAGACAACCCACCATGTACTCCTACATGGCCTGTCACGGCTACCTTTACCAAATCGTGTTCACACATTTATCTCACACACAGTAGGACATGTTCATCACCTCCAATTCAACCCCGATGAATCAGACCTGACTCAACTCTAAGCAGTAGCAGGCATGACAACAAGCATGAATGAGTAGGAACATCAGGTCTCAAACAACTCCTACTCATGCTAGTGGGTTTCATCTATTTTACTGTGGCAATGACAGGTCATGCAGAGAAAGGGGTTCAACTACCGTAGCATGTAAAAGTTGAATCGTTTTTGTCCTAATGCCGTAAAAGAGAGCGGGAGCAAGAGAGTGGGATTGTATTGGAATGAACAAGGGGGTTTTCCTTGCTTGACACTTCCGAAGATAGTATAGCTCTTCATCGGTGTCATCGATCACATCGTCGAAGCAACGTCTACCGAGAGGGGACAATTACCGGCAACAGAGAGAAAACACAATCAATGCAATGCACAATATGATGCATGATCATGATATGGCAAAATGAATGTGTTAGAGCTAATGCAACTACAAACAGAGTGGTTTGAGTCATTTTGAACCAAAGGTTCAATTACAAACTCAAACTATGAATTCAAATAGTGCATTATCATGTTTTGATCTAAACAGCAATGTTAAGTTGTTTAAACATGCATGAAAATAGTACATATGGATAGATTGGATTTTTCTGATCATTTTTCATATATAACTTATTTCATTCTGAGTTATGGTTGAATTTATATGAATTTTAGAAGTTCAGGATATTTTCTATAATTTATCAATCATTTCTGATTTATTTTAAATCCCAGAATTTACTACGTCAGCCTGACGTCAGTGTGATGTCAGCCAGTCAACGGTCAACCAGGGTCAAACCTTACAAGCGGGGCCCACTGGTCAGCGAGACAGGGGTTAACCCCATGTTGACTTGGACTTTGACCCGCTGCGGGGCCCGCTGTTAGTGACTACGTGGGGTCCAGCTGGCAGGGATTAGCGCTAATCACCCCGCCACGTCGGCTGTCGCCGGAGTTGCCGACGGCGACCAAACCCACGGCGACAACGCACCGGACTTGCGCTAAAGGCGACGGGGGTGGCGGCTAAGGGCACCCGTGCGTAGCCCGAGCTCGCCCGCATCCAGGGAGGCAGGTGGGACGCAGCGGGAATGGTGGAGCTCACCGGAGCAGAGCTCGCGGCGGCGGCCAGAGCTCAGCTTGAGCGGGCACATGACTGAAGGGCACGAGGAGGCCGGATGAGGTGTGCCACGGCCTCCTGGGGTCATCAAGACCTCAATGAAGTGCAAGGGTGCAGGTTTCTCGAGCTCAAACCACGACAGCGACAAGGACGCCGCTGGTGAGCTTAGGAGCTTGCGGGACGGCGGCTACGGAACGCGCCCGAGGGAAAAAGGCGGAGGGGGGAGGGTCAGTAGCTTATGGCGAGTTGGCCGGTGCAGACGGCGGGGCCGGGGAAGCGCCGGAGCAAGCGGGGCGGCGAGGCGGATCTCCGGCGGCCGATGGCGAAGGCGACAATGATGGCGACGAAGCGCGGCCCTCCGGCTTGTTTCCTTCGGCGTGGAGAGGTTCAGCGCAAGGAGGCGGAGCTCGAGCACTAACTGGCTGGGCGTGGGGATGCTGGAGCCCGCGGTGACGACCCCGTTCGGGTGAGTGAGAGAGAGAGAGAGATCCAGTGGAGAGGGTGAGTATGGGGGGGAGAGAGAGGGGTCGGGGGTGCGTGGCGCTCGTAGCAGCCTTCCAGCGGGAGCGGCAAGCAGGAGCTGGCCGAGCGCGTGCGTGTGTGCCGCGGCCACGCGCCCTCGTGCCCACTGGTAGGAGGTTGAAGACAGTAGGAGAGAGGAAGAGGTGGGCTGGGCCTAGCTGGGCCGATCCTGTTGGGCCACCAGGTAAGTGGACCAGGTGAGTTCTGTTCTTTTTAATTCTTCTGTTATGTTTCCCTTTTCATTTGATTTTGCCACTGTTTTCAAATTCAAAATAATTTCAAACAGTGCCAAAACATTCTGAAATATTTTATGTTACCTCTCTGGACTATTCCAAAAGTACATAAAACATTTCGAAGCATTTGAAAATATATTCATTATATATTATGAATATATCCCCAAATTCAAATAGATTATTGATTTAAATTCAGAGACCAAATCTTTCCCTCATAATAAAGCATGGATTGACTCCATGGGTTCACCGTCACAATACGCTTCTTTTCGTGAATTTACGCTTTCAGTTTTTTTATCTATATTATTTTCTATATCCGAGGTGGCACTATTTTACATGTGCATACTACAAAATTTGGGCGTCACGTCCAAAACCTCGATCGGTTCCGGACGATCTCGACCAGGAGCCGCCTAGCACACATATTCCACGTAACGATCCATCGATTCGTTTCATAAAAAACAGATGCTAACCAATCCCTCAAAACCAGGAAACTGCATGCTCCTCTCTAAACGCAAAAATTCAAGGACACGGCTTGGCGCGAGCGTCCTTGCTCTCGCGCGCTTCGCTGCGAAGGGATGGTTCCGAGCAGCCGAGCGACGTCGCCGTGAGGACCAAGGAGGAGCGCCCCAACGCACCAGGAAGCTGCTGCTGCGAAGCGACGTTACGGGTCGGGCAGGAGCGCCACCGTAGATCGAGGAGGACTACCGCCCGACCGAGCTCCTCATGCCGCCGCACATCGCGAGGTGGACCACTCTCCTCACGCGGCCGCAGATCGAGGAGGATCGCTGCCTCGACCAAGCTCTTGCTTTCGCTACCCGGATCTGCCCGCCTCTCCCCAACGCCGTCACGCTAGCCACCATGTGAGTGAGGCAACCCTACCCCAATTCCATCTCCTACCACCGCCAATCCCGGGTATCCTCGTTGTCGGCTGGATGTGTGGTTCTTCGTGGAGCGTCACCGCTGGTTCTTATAGCATATATACAAATAGTGGATTATATTGGATTGGATTGACTGATAATGCAAAGAATTGACCTTACCGTGAATGCTTTTGAATTTCAATGACAAGTAGCATGGAAATTGATGTGTACTAATAATGCTAAGAATTGACCTGTACTGGTTCTTATAGGCTATAGCATATGTGTGCATCCAGTTCATTATTTGGATGAACTGGTAGGTAAGTGTACAAGCAGACTTGCCTAACATATCCAGTGTTCAGTGCTACAAATTTGTTCAGATGTACCTTGCTACAAATTTGTTCTGTAGCTGTTTGATTTTTCATTTGTAGAATTTGAAGGATGAAAATACATATTAATAATACACATTTTCAATGTTCAGTGCTACAAATTTGTCCAGTTTGTGTTTTTCTGTAGTTGTCATTTCTGTGTCATTTCATTGTTGTTTCTGTACCATGTCGCTGCTACAAATTTGTTCAAGTGACATGTGGATGTGTTTCTATGCTTGTGCTTTTATGTAGCAGTTGTGGCTGGTTCTCACTTGTGCCAATGTAAAGCATTGGATCTGCATTAGAGGGCAGATGAGAGGGGGCTGCAGAGGCAAGTCCCTAGATCGCAGTCATGTGCCGCCAGTCTGCCGCGATCGATGCGCCCTGTCTCAATGCGCCTGTCGTCCAGTGGTCGCGATTGTCCTCATCACACCACGTCACTCTATGCTAGCCATCCATCCCGATCGTCCTACATGCATGAAATTGATGGATTTTTGGATTATGTTTTTCAATCAGCAATGATGAACACACATTTAGCACGTTTAAAAGCAGGTTGTTTGTATCTCATAACTGCCCTTACAATGGGACCTATAGAAGTAGTGGCAGAGGTACAATATTTTTTCCATAATCGTGTAAGTCTAACACAAAGCGTATTGATAGTTGAACCATATCTACGTCCAACTGTTCAGAGTGTCTATTGATTTTTGTCTAATCTATGGATGTTTATTGGCTATTATAAATAATTGGAATGACAGTTTCCAACATGCCTGAGCAGAGATTTGCTAGCACTTCAAAGGAAAACTTGCCTCAATTCATAATTGTCTATTGTTTTGTGACCGAAGCTTTGTACTCAACAGAGAAGCACATGCAAGCATTTGGCTAATCTTCTACTTAATTTTCAGATTACATGTTGCACTTGATTAAACTTTTCTGGGTGCTCTTCCCTAACCAACCACATCCCTTCCACTTGATAGCAGTGCACATCTAAAGCAAAGGGCACCGGAGGAAATGAGAGCGTTTTTTACTTCTACAATCAATAATCTGGATGACAACCCGTAGCAATGCACGGCCATCAGTTCCTCGACTAATTTTGTAGGTTTCACCACAAGTTCTTTCTGGGAGTCATAATTTTCCTTTTCCCTTGCCTATTCCAGGAAGAGTGCTTACTGATATTCAGTATAATAGTTCAAATAGAGGGCGTCAGGTATTGGGTTAGGTGCTTGTGGTATATATTTTTCCCAGTTGCAACCCGTAGGTTGAGAATTTTTGCAGGTAATATCAATATAGGTTTGTTTGCTTGCTATTGTTGCAATTGTTATTTTAGTTTGGTTTGTTTGCTGCTGTTGTTACTTCATATTTATTCATATTGCTATTTTTTCATGTTCTACTTCTAAATTTCAGAATGAAGACGCAGGTCGATTTACTCAAAATCTCAAGTCGCAATATACTCAAATCATCCATCTTTTTGTTTTCTCATCAGCGCCCTCTCGACTTGGGTAACTATGGTTTATAAAGAGGTGATATATTATTCCGTTGCAACGCACGGGCATTTGTGCTAGTAATTCCTTAAAAATCTTCTAGAATTTTGTTTTGATATATAATTCTTGCCAAAATTCACAAAACTATTTTTAGGGCATTTTGGATTCATAGAATGCAATTTAAAGGGTGCTTGCCCTTCTTTTAATTAGATTTCTGAGGTTTCAACAATCCTCAATTCAAGTTTTAGAAATTTAGACATGATGCAGGATGCTCTCAAATGCAACTAATACAAGCAAAGTCTAGGGTTGTGACACCTGAATGGCTGGCAAACCCCGTTGTCGTGCCAAAAAAAGGGGGAAAGGAGCACATGTGCGTTGACTTCACCAACCTCAACAAGGCATGCCCTCAAGATCCGTTCCCGCTTCCCTGCATAGACCAGATCGTCGGCTCCACCGCCAAGTGCGACCTATTGTGTTTTTTGGATGTGTTTTCGGGTTATCACCAGATCAAGATGGCTGTGGAAGACATAGAGAAGATAGCCTTCCTGACCCGATGTGGAGTATACTGCTACAGTTGCATGCCCTTCGGGTTGCGCAACGCGGGCACAACCTTTCAATGGCTGATGCACATTGCCTTGGGCCGGCAGCTCGGGAAGAATGCCGAGGCTTACGTTGACATTGTGGTGAAGTCTCAGGAGGAAATGACCTTGATCCAGGACTTGGAGGATACCTTCGCGAGCCTTCGCCAGGTAGAACTGCGACACAACCTAGAGAAATGTGTGTTCAGCGTCCCTTCAGGCAAGCTGCTGGGCTTCCTCGTGTCCCACAAGGGAATCGAAGCCAACCCGGAGGAGGTCAAGGAAGTCGAAGACATGAGTCCGCTGCAAACCCTCAGAGATATGCAGAAGCTCACTGGGCGCGTGACTCCATTAGGAATCTTCATCTCCAAGCTGGGGGAGCGCGCCTTATCGTTCTTCCAGCCGATGAAGATGAAGGGGCCGTTTGAGTGGACAAAGGAGGCCGACCAAGCGTTTCAAGACCTCAAGAAATACCTGACTAGCCCTCCCATGATGGTGGCGCCGCGCCCTCTCGAGCCCCTGGTGCTCTACCTTGCCGCCACTCCCTAGTCCACCAACGCAGCCCTGGTGGCGATGCGGGAGGAACGCCAGGCTAACACTACAAAAAAATACACTTCCGTGATGATACGTGTTTGTCACAGTAGGTCGTGTTTTTTGTCATGCATGTACATCCATGACAATTTTATGATAGAATCAAGATAGTCATACCTGTGCTGTCGTAGAAGTGTTCCATGACATTACCAAAATTATCATCATGGAAGTGTCCACTTCCATGACGATAAATCGCGCGTCACAGAAGTTCTTTCGTCAAGGGTGACCGACACATGGCATCCACCGTAAAGGAACGCTGTTAAGCTATCGGTTCCGGTTTTGGATCCGATAACCCGTTAACATCCCCGACCATTGGGGATTTTCCACATGTAAAATCATCATTGGCTAGAGGAAACACGTGTCGGCTCACCGCTGGGACAGATGTCATCCACTCATTGGACCGAAGGCGCCTATGATTCGGCAACACCTGGCAGGGCCCAACAGAGGCCCATTCCTATGAAAAGGCCGGCCCGTTTGACTTGGTTAAAAGGTGGTGGGGTGGCCCACGGAAAGCCTGTTAACGGCCTATTCGCATATAGCCCATTTACAGCTCACTAACCCAGGGCACGTTACGACCTCTCCAAATTAGGCCCAATAGCGTCATCTAGGCCGTCCAATATGATTCCAACCTGTTTTAACTTCCACCACATGTGTGGCCCATGACTTCTTTCGGCCCATATGAGGCCCTTTGTAACTCTTGGCCCATTAACAACCCATTATTCCATTGGGTCGTTTCCAGCCCAAGTTATCTTTCGGCCTTCTCAGGGCCCATTGATTCTTGGGCTCATTTGCAGCATTCGGTTACATACGGCCCGTTACTGTCATTTTCTGCTTGTGGGCCAAATTCAGCCCATTGTTACAGTCAACCCGTTTGTGGATCGTTAATACGTTGGGCCGTTTTCATGTCAAAAAAAACCCGTTGGGCTGTTTTCATAGAGTTATCAAATATGGCATATTAACGGCCCGTTATGGTCCACGAATAGCACGGCCCATGATTGGAGAAATAATGATACGCCCCGTAGAAGGCCCATGGATCGTACGGCCCGTATGAGGCCCATGGATCGTATGGCCCGTAGAAGGCCCATGGATCGTACGGCCCGTAGAAGGCCCATGGACCCTACAGCCCGTAGAAGGCCCATGGATCCTAAGGCCCGTATAGAAGGCCAATGGATCCTACGGCCCGTATAGAAGGCCAATGGATCCTACGGCCCGAAGAAGGCCAATGGATCCTATGGCCCGAAGAAGGCCCATGGATCGTACGGCCTGCAGGAGGCCCATGGTTACAATAGTCCGTGTGTTGCCATGATTATTTTGGCCTAGTTACCAAAAATAGGCTATTGTGGCCACTAGAAAAACACAAAAAAAGAGCTGCAGTGACTACAAGCAAGCAACTAAACAAGACAATAAGGAAATAAATAAGCAAGCAATTAACGCTAGCCTATTACCGCTATTACCATATTACATCCACTAGGCATGAAAGTTCGCCACCAGTGCAAATATAGGGAACAAAGCAGCATATTACATACATTGGCCATCAAAATTGGCCCCCAGTGCAAATAAACGCGGCAGCAAAACAAGAGCATAACTGAAACAACTTCAGAAGAGCTCAAGAAACGTTATCCTAGGTATCCACCATGCTGGCAATAAGCTTAGCAAGCTTATTAGCTTTGTCCTGTTTGGCGCTAAAATCCTCCAACGTTTGCTGTTGCACCAGAAAGTATGCATCTGAATGCTCCATGGACTTCCGTAGTCCTTCCGCTTCTTGCCGCAGCACAGCTGATCAATGTCTTTCAGCTTGTAGTTGAGACTCAAGAAACCGAACTGATTCATACATTGAGTTTGAATAGATTGTGAAAGCGGTAGTGGCCAGTAACTCGAACACTAAACCAAGACAGGACTTTGGGGTTGTCTTGCTGTCTTCAAGGTAGACCAACAAGGATGTTTCACTATCCTGAACGTTATTGGCATTACTTCCTTTACCATTGCTTAATAAGGCACTCTTCCCCAATATTATGTCAGCATTCTAAAAGAAGAAACAAGCAGACACATAACAAGTTTAGCATGTACTAGTATATGATATATCGGTGAACCAGTTCATTAGTAAGGTGGACAGGATTAAACTACCAAGTCTTCTATTGCTAAGTACTAGTACATAATAAAAGCATCAAACAAACATATATCTATGTCCTATGGTCACTGCATTGTCTTGCCAAATCAAAATAGAGAAACGGTTCAAATCATATCAGTTCAAGACAAAGAAGCAGTGAAAGAATACAAAGCGTGGGAAACTACATGGCACAACAAGATTTCAGATGGGTACCACGGGTCTACGTGTACAACAACACTATTGGCTCTATTGTGATGCTAGTAATGTGCATGATATGAAAGTCAAATGTATACACAATTTAAATTGAAATCAACAGAGCTATTGATAAGAGCAAACCTATTAAAGAAACATGCGTGAACATGCCTGCTATGCCATTAGAGTTTCAATTGGATCCTTCAATTTAAAAATAAGTTTGTATCAGTAAATACAGTGATACAAGAGCAAAGCAATCATAGTTAAAAAAGGCACGCCTAAGCGAGCGCTTAAGCGCGCCTAGGCTCTAGGCGTTGGCAAAATGCATTGCGCATAACTACGCTTAATCTGTGCACAACTGCACATAAGCATGCGCTTTGGTCAGTAAAGCGCAAGGCGGTGGCAAAACGCACAGTTAACGCCTAGCGCTTTTTTGAACTATGATAGCAATGGAATCTTAAATTAGAAGAGTTGTTCTTCCGGTTTAGGCACTTGTTCTACATGAACAGAGTACAGTAAGACGCAAGAATATAATACTTAAAAATAGAAAATGAGCTCATAGACCTTACCACATTCTTGGTTCGGGACCAGTACAGAACAAGGCGTTCCCAGTCATCATCTAGTAAATGTGTCTCAAGAGAACGTAAGGGAATTTGATGAGTTTCTTTGCCGGTGAAGTACATTTTCTTTAGGTAGTTCCGATACTGCCACCAAGCATTCTTGAAGATAGCGGAGGTATTAGCATAGGTTACCTCATCCTGAGTTTCCAAATTGGTCCTTCTCTATAGAGAAAAATGGGAAAATTTGCTGTATTATAACCATCATGGAGGTAGGATGTATGGGACAAAGCAAAGTAATTGCCATGAATAACATTACTTACACATAACTCCTGGACAAACACCTGCAACTAGCATTTTCCTTCATCTTCAGTATAATATTTCCAAGATGGGAAGATACGCACATATGATTTAACAACATCAAATGCGATAGATGCTAAACTACGACTAGCTGGTTGTGCTTCTTCCACAGGAATAGGAGTACTAACTGGTGGAGTTGGGGTTCGTCGTGATAGTACTGGCCCTTTGGGCACTGGAGCTTCCTTACTAACTGCTCTTGTTTGGGAGCTCTGTGGTGGAGATGGTGTTGTGTCAACAGGAACTAGGTTACTATCGGCTAAGGTTGGGGTTAGATTGGGAGAAGCTGGTTCTTTGTCCATCGCAGTAGGTGTACAATCTGTGAAAGTTTGGGTTATGTGTGGTAGGGTTGGTTCTTGTGCATGTACAACTGGGGTGCTATCTCCACCAAGAGGTAGCACTGTTTTATTTGAAGACCGTGTTTTTAGTCCGCTAGATACTGGCATCACCCGCTCCAGTTCAAATGGCTGATAAACAGGAAACATAGTTGAATGTACAGACATTGTATGAGAGACAGATGCAATAGATAGTGTGGAAAAAAGAGGGCATGGAATAGTTGAAATGTATATTGTTTAACTAAAATGGAGAGCATGACATAATTTCACATATATGATGTCTATCTAAACTGGATAGCATAGCATAACATAATTCAAAGATATGATGAATAATTAAACAGGATCGCATGACATAATTCACCTACATGTTATCTAAGTAATCAGGATCGCATCATTTAATTCACATATGTGATTTATATGCTAAACAGAGGGCATTCAACATGATGTCTGAACTAAGAACATGGTGTTGAATATTGTGTATATGATGTCTAAACTATGCAATGCAAGACACCATATGCATGATATGAGCAGCATAACTGTGCCAAGTTAGAGAATACACCTCGATGGGAGAATACGACTGGTCATTTGTCTCTGAATCCATCTCTGAGGAGCTATCGGGACCCAATAAGAGATCTGCTTTGACAGGTAGCACTGTCTACTCTGAAGGCCTTGTTTTCACTCCAGAATTTTCCATCTCCCACCCAAATGGCTGATTCACAGGAAGAGTAGTTTAATGTACAAACATTGTTGGCAAATGGAAATGTAATGAAGAAAAGGATGGGCAAGATATCATTCAAATATATGATGCCTGGTTAAACAGGATGGCATTGCACATTTCACATATATTATGGCTGGCTAAAAGACATGAGACTGCATAATTCCCATATATGATATGGACACTAAACAGGTGACATTACAGAACATGTCTAAACTAAGTAGATGACATATATGATGTCAAAAGTAGGCATTGCAAGGCAACATATGCATGATATGACTAACATCATCATGCCAAGGTAGAGCGAACACCTTGGGGGTAAATAGGAGTGGTCAACAGCGTCTGAATCCGCCTCAAAATAGATATCTTCCTCTGAATTACAATTTGGAGAGGGGTGGGGAGGGTTTGCCATTGAACCCACCATGGAGAGATGTCTGCATGACATTGTATTGCCGCGAAAAACTCTTCTCTTTTTCTCTACATGTTCAGCATGACTGTGTACAATATCTGACATGCATACGAAAAAAATATGGTGAGATTATGTAAGGAGAGCATGCAGAAATTTAGAGTGATGGTAACAACCAGTGGGTGGATCCGAAATAATGGTAGCAGGCTGATGATTGCTTTAATTTAATAAAAAGATAGATGATGATTGCTTTACTATTTGTTTCCCACCCAAGATGAACAACATAGGCATACCCTAGGTGAACCAGATATTAGACAGACATACGATTCATTGCCGCCTCGATATGTGCTCCACAACTAATTTAGAACTCAACTTTGAACATTAATTTGGACCTGACTTGGAGTCCAAGAGGTGAACAGTGTGGCACCCCGGCTCAGAGGAAACCGGAATGCCCCGTATTCGAGCCCAGAGATCAAGGAGAAGTCTTCTGGAATATGGCACTGCTTAGCATAGAACAAACCAGCCTTCTATTATTACACGAATATGATTACAAGGTCTCCGATATTACAATGAATAACATCGGTACGGCGACACTACGTCATCCTCAGTTGCTCTATGCAAGCAGCAGAACAACTCGAAGCAGCGGAAAAAAACTCTAGCAGCGGAACAACGGCGACGGTGGTGAACTCCATTCCGCAGGGACTCTGGCTGGAACGCTTATCCTAGCTCGCACGAACGGAAACCACGACAAGCAAGCAATCAAATCCGGCATGACCTGCAAAATGGCATGACACGCCAAGTCAGTACATTGAATGTACTTGCAAGCTCACAATAACCAGAAGCATTCAAGACAAACAACAGCATGGCAATTACAAGTTAAACAGTAATTAACATGATATCATCATAACAACATGGCATGACCAACATAAACACGATACAGCTATCACAACATGAACATATTAATCCAACTAACATCATGGCATCCACTAGCATGGCAACAACATGGTATACCAATTTTACTTCTAATCATGGCAATAGAAAAACATAGCATATCATCTCAATCATATCCATCAAAGCATGGCATGGCAAAAATAAACTATCAATCATATCAAATATAGACATAGCATGTTAATTGTAAGCGACCATTTCATGATCTACCATTGTTCTTTAAATGCAAACATATTACTCATGCAATGCAATCAAACTCGTGCACCGAGTCCCTCGGACTCCCTTACCAACGGTGATCACCTCACTTCCTGATCACCAACAGAGACAAACTCGTGATCCTTACGGCGATCACAACCCGACCAACAAAATTGGCCCGTGATCCTTACGGCAATCACAACCCGACCAGCAACTGGCTCGTGATCCTTACGACGATCAACACCCGACCAATACTTGGCCAACTTATCTCACGGTTATTAAGCACATTATTATTATTACTGTTGACTCATGGTGTGACCTTCTCTCGACCTGGGCCCTTATCCGTGGGCGCAACTATCGATAGATTAATATACACTCTGCAGAGGTTAGTACACTGTGCCCACACTACAGAACCCATGACCTCGCACTCCCATTTATGTGGACCAACGGCGTTCCAACAAAACTGATCTACTGCCATGACACTCTCCGGGCCACTCCGACTTACTCCTCACTGAGCTATGTCAAGGGTGGCCCCGTGCCTACCTCCAGACACATCGACCACCGTCGTGGCCCATCCCACATGGGGACACGGATCCAAAAACTAACTCAAACTAACTCAACAACGGGCACACAAGGTTATGCTCCGCCTACCTGATCAGGGTAGCACCCGCCCATAACCATCCCTTGTTGGAGGCACTGGCGAGAGGCACAACAATAGACCCAGTTAGGACCGTCCCATATCGGTAAGCGTGGTTGCACTGGTCAGCATCGATTCAGCGGCACCATGACTCAGCCAACAGGTGTTCAAGTTCAATTTAATCCAATTAAACTTGAATGCAAATATGCTGAGTCATGATAAAATAACATGATGCCAACTATAACACATGAACATGATATCAACATCATCATGGGAGTATCACACAACTTTCCACCATATCAACAATCATATCCACCGAACATGGCCTACCGACTAGCATGACCATCTCCAACATCAACATGTACTACTAGCAAGCATAAACATATGAAAGGTAATACTAACAGGTATAACATGATCACAGAGTATAAGACAACATAGCACAAAAGTGAACATGCAAATCTGAACATCACCGGAACAACGATAACCATCTTTTCAACAAACAAACAATTATTAAATATTCAAGTTGAAAACCATGGCTACTGCATGACTATCATGCAAGTGGGTATTGTGGCTTGCCTGGGGATGAAGAAGGCATAGGGAAGAAGTGCGGTGAAGCCGCGGAAAGATTCGCCAGAAATCGTTCTCTCTCGGAGGGGGCCGATTAAGGGCAAGGGCATAAAGGTCATTTTCATAGTGTCAAACTATAGTGAAAGTGTGGCCAACTGAACGGGCTTGACGAAACAAAGAAGTGAGTGTTGGTTTCACCTCATTTGGAGCTACGGATAAAAAGTTATGAGGGGTTGAAGTTCAGGGACTTTTCTGCAAAAAATTCATCACAAATAAGTCCCAAAGTGGATAAGACACAAGCGTAAAATGGGAAATACGCTTTCAAAGAGCGAAGACATAATCAGAGGATTACGCCTCCACTTATCCACGTCAGCATACCACGGTCAACGCGGGGCCGACAGCTGAGAGACTTACAGGCGGGGCCCGCGGCCAGCTGGCAGGGAGGGGATCTTCTCCTTCCTCTCACCCGCATTCGCCCACGGTCCAGATGGAGGTCGCCTGTGTGGGAGCTCGTCTCCGGCCATCTCTGGCGGCGCCCGACATACCAAAATGATTAGGAGACGGAGGCTTGTCCATCTCCGCACTAAACGGGCCTCAAAGAGGGCGGGAGCGAGGGCACCATGGACCATGGTAGATGGCGGCTCGGTCGGGATTGGAGGCGAGGCTAGGGTGGAGGAACGGGAAGAACATCACTCGGGAGGGATTCACCGGAGTTGAGGGACTCCACTGGAGTTGGAATGGGGAGGGGAGGAGGTCGGCAAAGAGTGGATTTAGGAGGGCAGGGGCGGCAGCCATGAGGGCCATTGGGGGGCTAAGGAGCTCCTGGAGCTCGGGCTAGTGTCTAGGCGGGGCTTTGGGAGGGAGGCAACGAGCTTGGGGCGATCGGGAGGCCTCGGGGCTGCTTAAATAGCCAAGGGCGACAGAGGCCGAGCTGGCACCATCGGCGACGCGTGGCCGACGCCACGGACGCGTGCCCGCAAGCATGGGCTCGGGGGCAAATGACAGCGAGGGCACAGGGGAAGAGCTCACGAGGCAGAGGAGGCCAAGGGAGGGCAGGAGAACAGGCCGAGCGCCATTAAAGCTTGGTCGGGACTGTGTGCTCGTGGACGCGTGGCGGCTTGCGTCGGTGAGCAAGCAGACGGAGGGGGCAAGGGCTGAGGGCGACGCAGTCGATCACGAGGAGGCCACTGGACATGCTGGTGAGTGGAGACGAGGACGGAACGGACGAGCACAGCACCGGGGACGATCCAGAGCGTGTTTATTGCACGCCAGGGCGATGGTCACCACGCGCACTGGTGCACAAAGTGCCACAAATGATGCCAAGAGATGTCTGTGGGTTAGTCCTTCGAATGGTGGTTTCTACTGAGGTGGTAACTAGGTGAAAGAGGATCTGGTTAAAAAGAAATAACCCTCTGAAGTTTACTGCAGTAAACTTCATCAGCTCAATGAGGTCAACTGAGAATTATTGGAAGCCAAGTAGGTTGTCTGGGGTGTTTAGGATAGGAAGGACTACAGTCCTGGGGAGTTGGGAGGGTAAATGGACCATGTTTTACCATAATTGCTTTGCAACTGCCAAAATGGTCCAGAAATGAAGATGATGATGGTGCACTCACATGGAGTGTCCACTTGAGCTAAGATTGGGCAAAGCTTAGTCATTAGGTCATATGATGATGTTGTAAAAAGCCCATGCCAAATGGACAAACCAAAATAGCACTTGCTTCACAAACTTCTCTGTTGACAAGAAACTTGAAATAATTATGGTGGTCAAATGGATCAATGAAATTATGCCAAAATGGGTGGAGAGATGTATTATGGGTATAAGAATGATTTGGTATTTTATTAGGATTTTTGAAGCAACATAAAATATACTTGCTTCACAACCTGAAAATTTTGCCAGAAACAAAGATTTGCTCCTGTGCTCACATAGATGATTGGATGGGGCTGCAAATGGGGGAAGGGGTCAATATGAGCACATTAAGGACTGTGCAAAAGTTCAACTCATTTGGGTACTCCTAGCTAGTACTTCCTTCACAAAGCCTTCTGTTTGACAGAAACTTTGAAAATTCACTGAGGAAGATTGGCTAGGCAAATAAATTTGAACTTGTGCATGAGGCAATTTTTTGGACATATAAACATGCCCAAAAAGGTTGGGAGTCAATAGGAAGAGTATAAATGGCACTTCCTTCACAAAGTATCATTCAGGGCAGAATAGGAAATGAATTATTGGAAGATCATTTTTTAATATGGCAATGAAAAGTTTTTCCATATTTGATCAAGATATGACCCAAACAATTAATGAGAATTACTTGGGAATTTTAGGAGTGAGGGAAATATAGGTTGCTTCACAACCTAAGACAATTTGAGTTCTTCCTTTAATAGAAAAGGAATATTCCCAATAAAAAGGATATTGGGATTTGGGGCTAGGATGGAAATGACAGGGTCTAGGGAAAGATTTGGGAATGACAAGCCACTCTGGAAGCAAAGAAGAGGGCATCTTCTTCAGTTTCCAGACCACATAGCCACGAAAAAAGAAAACTCAGGCAAAAACCTCGGAAAAGTAAAAGAAAAAGAAAGGGCCAAAAATCAGGAAGTGACAAACCTTACCCCCTTAAAGAAATCTCGTCATAGAGATTTGGTTGCTCGGGGAACAAGTATGAATATTCTGACTTAAGGAAACCGTTTCCAACTCGGGTATCCTTTTTCCTTTATTGTTGTTCCCATTAAATCTTTATCTGACAGGCCCTGGGATGGTTTGCTTTACTGTATCCATATTCTGACAGATCTTACCTGGCTTGCTCATTCTTATATAGGATCCAATTTATTTTTAGATCCGCTAACTAGCTGAGTGTGATTTGATTATCACGACTGAAATATATGTCCGCCTCACAAATCCAAAAGTGATTTCCGCTGGGTGTGCCACCCGGCACTGACAAACTTTTCATGTAATGATGATCAGATTTTTCTGATGAAAACTTAAGCCCTGACTCATTGCATTGGGTTTCTCCACTAAATGCAGGTCCTTTGGGTTCCAAACAGTGAGTTAAAACATAAGCGTTTCCTAACAGATTCTGACTCATCGCAGAAGTTTCTGAATCATCTTAACTGGTTCCACTATCGTGAGTATCGGATTCGTACCAAATATTTGATTGTCTCTTGTTGCGGCCAGCATAAAGGGTTTGGCCTGTATGATAATATCTGCAGAATTGACTGACGGTGGTTCTGACGGAAAATTTTTGTTCACGACAAGCTATCCAAGATGATTCATATAAGTGAGGACTCAGGCTTCCAGACTGTTATTCTTCATTTTACTGATAAGGTAACCCATTAAATGGCAGGTTCAACACCTCTCAAGTTCTGATTGTTGGGAAATGATCATCCGAAACCCTTGCAAGAAATCGGCAAATAAATCAGTAGCCACCAGAACGGTCTTTACAACTCAGATCTGGGACATTACTGAAATAACTCAACCGCGGCTCAAGATGGCTGAAAAGCAGCTCAGAGCATGAGACCGGGTGGATAAGAAGAAGGTGGCAGCTCCCTAAAATAGCCAAAAAGCAGCTATAGGGCTACTGTCACAAAAACAAACTCAACAGTTGTACGAGACGGCCGAAAAGCAGCTCAGACTCGTGATAGTCGTTGAAGAGAGAAACAAAAATCGGCATCCACCCCGGATAGCTAGAAACAGCTCAGATCACAGGCATGGTGCTGTCATTGGCGAAAAAGGGACAAGGGCTCATCAGGATCATTTTCCAGGTTCACGTGTACTTGTTCTGATCTCACTAAGGTCGTCAATCCTCATAATCCTTTGTCATATTGTGGTGTATACTGGCTTTCTTCTCTTAATCATCCTCACGTGGTTATCAGATCCTCATCTGAGTGACTTGTAAGATCTTGATGGTATGCTCATTGCATATATATGAGGACCTCATTCCTAGACAAATGTGCATTCTGACTGATTCTTGATTCTGACCAAAATGTTGCGAATCTGATTCTTGGGATTCACTACCATATGCTGTCAATTCTCAGCATACTACCTTGTACCAATGTCTTACTGAGGAATATTTGCTGGCTTGTGCTCGAAACTTTCATCAGACAGCTTGCTGAAGAAGACTAGATATCGTGCTTCAGAAGCTTACCCCCTTAAAGACTTTGCTGGGGAAAGACTCGTTACCTTATGCTGGAAGCTTTTGCGGTTGCTTACTGAAGAAGACAGAGTACCTTGCACGGAAAATCATCCACATATCGTACTGAGGAAGATAGATGAATCTTTCCTTGGAAACTTCTCGGGTATCTTGCGAGGGAAAAGTGGGTTGCTTACACTAGAAACTTCTTATTGAGATATGCGGACCGATTTCCACATATATAACCATCTGAATATTTCTGATGTTGATTTCTTGTATGAACCCGGGTTTTGCAGGACTATTCTCCTTTCTGAGTATATGCCATATTTTTGCTTGCTTCCAGGTACATCGAGTTCCAAAATCATCCTTAACAAAAAATTTAACTTGTATCTGAGCCATACCTTTGATAATATTCTGTCAACCTTGCACACAATTTATCTTCTTGCTGATTCAATCATTTAGTTGTGATGAGTGCATGCTAATGCAAACTTGATACTGACGGTCCATCCAGGATTCCTTTTGCATCCAGACAAGATATTCTCAATTTACTGCTGTGTGCCGATAATTCTATTCTGTTTAGCTGAGTTTCCAAATATATGCATTTCTTGCTGACTCTTCGGGTCCAGTGTCGGCTGACGAGCAACTTTAATAGGGGAAAACTTTGAAACACCGAAGGCCCAAAGAAAGGAACAACAGAAACGACTAAAACAAAAGCACACAAGCATACTACTAATATAATAAATCAAGCAATCATCACATATTACTGCTACTCACACAATAATATGCATGCACACCTGAGCACACAAATCTCGCAGAAACTCCGGTATTGCGGTCTAATATGCTATGACGATGTGCACGAGAACGAATAAATGTGTGGAAGAATTGGTGTAAATAGCGCTACACCAAGTGCTAGCTTAGCCAGATAGCAACCTGGACTAGCTCGGAGGCAAGGACGTACTCGGTAATCATGCAGTAGGACAAAAGGTCGCAACCACATTATTATCAAGCGGACGGAAAAAGATTCATACTCGTCCAGGAAATAGGATAGCGGGGGGAAAACTGAGGCTGCTGACATTGCCCTTTCTTGATAACTAGAATCATTAAGGGTTGTCAACACGACAAAATAAAAGAACGATCCGGGATAGAAACATGTCCATCACCGTAACGATAAATGAGACTGAAAGAAAGACATCAGTGCGATACTTGGGGACCATTTTTGCAAATAGTGTTGGGATCACTTGGCATCACTCTGCTGGGACAGAAATGACACCAAACACCGAAAGAAAAAGGGACTGGGGACATGCAAAGGTTGAGCTGTCGTGGATCCGAACCGATGCCAGCTACAGTCACCAGATAAACCCTTAGTACAAATACTAAGGCTATATGCATGCTATGCGACAAACAAATGCAGCAATCAAGTGCAACAAACCAACTGGGGTCTATACTACCGCTTTCTAACATTCGCGCGGTCTAGGGCGTCCTACAGCCATACCTGCTCTGATACCAAGCCTATGGCACCCCGGCTCAGAGAAAATCGGAACGCCCCGTATTCCAGCCCAGAGATCAAGGAGAAGTCTTCTGGAATACGGCACTACTTAGCATAGAACAAACCAGCCTTCTATTATTACACGAATATGATTACAAGGTCTCCGATATTACAATGAATAACATCGGTACGGCAACACTACGCCATCCTTAGTTGCTCTATGCAAGCAGCAGAACAACTCGACGCAGTGGAAAAAAACTCTAGCAGTGGAACAACGGCGACGATTGTGAACTCCACTCCGCATGGACTCTAGCTGGAACGCTTATCCTAGCTCGCACCAACGGAAACCACGACAAGCAAGCAATCAAATCCGACATGACCTGCAAACTGGAATGACACGCCAGGTCAGTACATTGAATGTACTTGCAAGCTCACAACAACCAGAAGCATTCAAGACAAACAACAGCATGGCAATTACAGGTTAAACAGTAATTAACATGATATCATCATAACAACATGGCATGACCAACATAAACATGATACATCTATCACAACATGAACATATTAATCCAACTAACATCATGGCATCCACTAGCATGGCAACAACATGGTATACCAATTTTACTTCTAATCATGGCAATAGCAAAACATAGCATATCATCTCAATCATATCCATCAAAGCATGGCATGGCATAAATAAACTATCAATCATATCAAATATTGACATAGCATGTTAACTGTAAGCGACCATTTCATGATCTACCATGGTTCTTTAAATGCAAACATATTACTCATGCAATGCAATCAAACTTGTGCACCGTGTCCCTCGGACTTCTTACCAACGGTGATCACCTCACTTCTTGATCACCAACAGAGACAAACTCGTGATCCTTACGGCGATCACAACCCGACCAACAACTGGCCCGTGATCCTTACGGTGATCACCACCCGACCAATACTTGGCCAACTTATCTCACGGTTATTAAGCACATTATTATTATTACTGTTGACTCGTGGTGTGACCTTCTCTCGACCTGGGCCCTTATCTGCGGGCGCGGCTATCGATAGATTAATATACACTCTGCAGAGGTTAGTACACTGTACCCACACTACGGAACCCATGGCCTCGCACTCCCATTCATGTGCACCAACGATGTTCTGAAAAACCGATCTACTGCCATGACACTATCTCGGCCACTCCGACTTACTCCTCACTGAGCTAAGTCATGGGTGGCCCCATGCCTACCTCCAGATGCAACGACCACCGTCGTGGCCCATCCCACACGGGGACACGGATCCAAAAACTAACTCAACAACGGGCACACAAGGTTATGCTCCGCATACCTGATCAGGGTAGCACGCGCCCATAACCTTCCCTCGTTGGAGGCACCGGCTAGAGGCACAACAATAGACCCAGTTAGGACCGTCCCATACCAGTAAGCGTAGTTGCACTGGTCAACATCGATTCAGCGGCACCATGACTCAGCCAACAGGTGTTCAAGTTCAATTTAATCCGATTAAACTTGAATGCAAATATGCTAAGTCATGATAAAATAACATGATGCCAACTATAACACATGAACATGATATCAACATCATCATGAGAGTGTCACATAACTTTCCACCATATCAACAATCATATCCACCGAACATGGCATACCGACTAGCATAACCATCTCCAACATCAACATGTACTACTAGCAAGCATAAACATATGAAAGGTAATACTAACAGGTATAACATGATCACAGAGTATAAGACAACATAGCACAAAAGTGAACATGCAAATCTGAACATCACCGGAACAATGATAACCATCTTTTCAACAAACAAACAATTATTAATTATTCAAGTTGAAAACCATGGCTACTGCATGACTATCATGCAAGTGGGTATTGTGGCTTGCCTGGGGATGAAGAAGGCACCGAGAAGAAGTGCGGTGAAGCCACGGAAAGATTCGTCGGAAATCGTTCTCTCTTGGAGGGGGCTGATTAAGGGCAAGGGCATAAAGGTCATTTTCACAGTGTCAAACCATAGTGAAAGTGAGTGTTGGTTTCACCTCATTTGGAGATACGGATAAAAAGTTATGAGGGGTTGAAGTTCAGGGACTTTTCTGCAAAAATTTGATCACAAATAAGTCCCTGAGTGGATAAGACAAAAGCGTAAAATGGGAAATACGGTTTCGGAAAGCGAAGACGTAATCACTGGATTACGCCTCCACTTATCCACATCAGCGTACCAGGGTCAACGCGGGTCCGACGGCTGAGAGACTTACAGGAGAGGCCCGCGACCAGCTGGCAGGGAGGGAATCGTCTCCTTCCTCTCGCCCGCGTTCGCCCGCAGTCCAGATGGAGGTTGCTGGCGCGGGAGCTCGTCCGGCCGGCACCGGCCATCTCTGGCGGCGCCCGACATACCAAAACGATCAGGAGACGGAGGCGCGTCTATCTCCACACTAAACGGGCCTCCAAGAGGGCGGGAGTGAGGGCACCATGGACCATGGCGGACGGCGGCTCGGTCAGGATTGGAGGCGAGGCTAGGGCGGAGGAATGGGAAGGTCAGCGCTCGAGAGGGATTCACCGGAGCTGAGGGACTCCACCGGAGTTGGAATGGGGAGGGGAGGAGCTTGACAAAGAGTGGATTTAGGAGGGCAGTGGCGGCAGCCATGACGGCCATAGGGGGGCTCAGGAGCTCCTAGAGCTCGGGCTAGTGTCTATGCGGGGCTCTAGGAGGGAGGCAACGAGCTTGGGGCGATCGGGAGGCCTCGGGGCTGCTTAAATAGCCAAGGGCAAGAGAGGTCGAGCAGGCACCGCCGGCGACGCGTGGCCGGCGCCACGGACGCGTGCCCGCATGCATGGGCTCGGGGGCAAACGACGGCAAGGGCACAGGGGAAGAGCTCACGAGGCAGAGGAGGCCAAGGAAGGGCAGGAGAAGAGGTCGAGCGCCATTAAAGCTCGGTCGGCACTGTGTGCTCGTGGACGCGCGGTGGCTTGCGTCGGTGAGTAAGCGGACGGAGGGGGCAAGGGCTCAGGGCGACGCAGTCGATCACGAGGAGGCCACTGGACATGTTGGTGAGTCGAGACGAGGAGGGAACGGACGAGCACAGCATCGGGGATGATCCAGAGCACGTTTATTGCACGCCAGGGCGATGGTCACCACGCGCACTGGTGCACACAGTGCCACAAATGATGCCAAGAGATGTCTGTGGGTTAGTCCTTCGAATGGTGGTTTCTACTGAGGTGGTAACTAGGTGAAAGAGGATCTGGTTAAAAAGAAATAACCCTCTGAAGTTTACTGTAGTAAACTTCATCAGCTCAATGAGGTCAACTGAGAATTATTGGAAGCCAAATAGGTTGTCTGGGGTGTTTAGGATCGGAAGGACTACAGTCCTAGGGAGTTGGGAGGGTAAATGGACCAAGTTTTACCATAATTGCCTTGCAACTGCCAAAATGGTCCAGAAATGAAGATGATGATGGTGCACTCACATGGAGAGTCCTCTTAAGCTAAGATTGGGCAAAGCTTAGTCATTTGGGCATATGATGATGCTGTAAAAAGCTCATGCCAAATGGACAAACCAAAATAGCACTTGCTTCACAAACTTCTCTGTTGACCAGAATCTTGAAATAATTATGGTGGTCAAATGTATCAATGAAATGATGCAAAAATGGGTGTAGAGATGTTTTATGGGTATAAGAATGATCTGGTAATTTATCAGGATTTTTGAAGCAACATAAAATATACTTGCTTCACAACCTGAAAATTTTGCCAGAAACAAAGATTTGCTCATGTGCTCACATAGATGATTGGATGGGGCTGCAAATGGGAGGAAGCGGTCAATATGAGCACATTAAGGAGTGTGCAAAAGTTCAACTCATTTGGGTACTCCTAGCTAGTACTTCCTTCACAAAGCCTTCTGTTTGATAGAAACTTTGAAAATTCACCGAGGAAGATTGGCTAGGCAAATAAATTTGAACTTGTGCATGAGGAAATTATTTGGACATATAAACATTCTCAGAAAGGTTTGGAGTCAATAGGAAGAGCATAAATGACACTTCCTTCACAAAGTGTTATTCAGGGCAGAATAGGAAATGAATTATTGGAGGATTATTTTTGAACATGGCAATGAAAAGTTTTGCCATATTTGATCAAGATATGACCCAAACAATTTATGAGAATTACTTGGGAATTTTAGGAGTGAGGGAAATATAGGTTGCTTCACAACCTAAGACAATTTGAGTTATTCCTTTAATAGAAAAGGAATATTCCCAATAAAAAGGATATTGGGATTTGGGGCTAGGATGGAAATGACAGGGTCTACGGAAAGATTTGGGAATGACAAGCCACTCTGGAAGCAAAGAAGAGGGCATCTACTTCAGTTTCCAGACCACATAGCCACGGAAAAAGAAAACTCAGGTAAAAACCTCGGAAAAACAAAAGAAAAAGAAAGGGCCAAAAATCAGGCTGTGACAAATAGGACGATAAAGTAGCTGGTAATTTTAAGCAATGCATAACATAAGCATAAACAAAAGAGTGCGACCTCTCTTGTGGACCCATGTACTCCTCAGGTTCATCTGCTGAGTCGATGATGGTGATGCGGTTGTGGTGGGTGCCGGTGGCAGGGAATGAGATCTGAGGCGGCGAAAGATGGTCAGGAGTCGTGATGTCAGGTTTGGTGGATGCTTCTGTCGATGGATCAGCTCAGGGGAGCTGGACGACATCGCGGCAGGAGCAGAACAAACCACACAAAGTTCCCTTCAACACCTACCTATAACTGAAGTAATTCTGTAAGGGCTCATTTGGCTTGCATGATTCTAAAAAGGAAGGGATAGGAAAAACACCAGAATAGGATAGGAATGCACATGATAAACAGATCATTTGTAAACATAGGATTTCTGTCAACTTGGGTGTTTGGTTTATAGGAATTGGAAGAGCAGAGGAATGCAAAGAAACATGGCCAAAATAAAGTGAAACCATATGAAAGCATGTACAGTTACAATGTTATTCTGCCACTAATGCACTTGGTCTTGTTTTCATGCATAGGATTTTGAAAAGTAGGTCTAGGTGGATGTTTTGCTTCATTCCTTTCAACAAAATGCATGAATAATTGAAAGGTAGAGTGCCATTGGAAAATTCCCTATTGCTTTTTTTGCCGTTGAACCAAAGTATCCCTAATGGATCGACATGAACATATAGTAATAAGTGATGCAACAAGTGTACAACCTCTTTGCCGTAGCTGTGTAGACCTCAGCATTATTGGGTTGGTCGCTGAAGCAGTTGAGGCAGAGGTGGATGTCAAAGGTGTGGAGGAAGATCTGAGGAACCTGTAGACAGCGTCCAGGGCACTACTCTGTTGTGACGGATCGTTCTGTCGTTAGAGTAGCTCCAGTGAGCCGTAAGACGTCAAGGCTAAAGTAGCACAAGACAGACATCGTCAATCTCAAGTGGGATTCTAATAGCATCTCCAATAGATGATGTAAAATTTACATCACCAGAAACCACCTTACTACAACAGATGAGGTAAAAACTGTTGACTCTGAACTTAACTGTCGAAGCTGAAATTTACTGTGGAATTTGAATGTTACTGTCGAAACTGAACGCAATAGTAGCAGAGAGGCACTTGACATGTAGTTTAGGGAGGGCCTGCAGTTCATCTTCAACGTGCACCCCCCTGAGCCGCCAGTCACCACTGGCCGAACCACCGGCCCTAGCGCCGCCTCGCCGCCCCAAAACAACTCCCCACTGCTGCCCCGGCCAGCCCTCTAGGCCCCCTACCCCCCCACCCTGAACCCTAAGATAGATAGTGCGCTACCTCTCCGGTGAGCCCCCGTCCCCGCTGTGGGTGGTTCTTCCTTAACTCCGGCGAGCCCCCCCAACCCCTGAAAATCGACTGACCCAAAAGTCGATTCAGTTGACTGAAGTGTGGCTAAATCGGAGCAGAGCAGCAGCACGAGCGAGGGGCAGAGCAGCAGCAACAGCGCGAGCGAGCGAGCGAGAGCCGGAGCCACAACAGCTGGGCGAGCGAGCGATCGAGCGAGAGCTGGAGCAGCAACAGCAGCGCGAGCGAGCAAGCAAGAGCCGGAGCAGCAGCATCAAATCCGGTTGGTATGGCCGCCGCCGCCAAAGGGGCCTCGCACTGTGGGAGAGCCGCCATAAAGATGTCGCCCGCGTTGCCGGCTTCAAGGTAGCCGCTCCATGGGGGTGCGGGATGGAGCACCATCAGCGCTTGGAGGTCGAGTTAAGGAGGGGTGCAATGCGATGAGTGTACAACCTCTTTGGTGGCACCAAGTAGGCCTCGACTTTGTCCAAGGAGTCGGTGAGGATGCTGCGGTCCCGGTGGAGTAGGTTAAGGTGGCGCTGTGGGGATGGAGCACGATAGACGAGGCAATCGTTGGAGCAGCTCCTTGGAGGTGGAGGACGGGGCGGCTGAACCGGCGGGACGACAAGATGGACGATAGATCCTCATCCAGGGAGGTGGACGAGGGACGTCGAGCTGTTGCGGTGGACGATGTCGTTGGGGAAGAGGATCCAGCTGAGCAGCGGTGAGGTGGCGGACGCAGGAGAGTGTGGTTTCGCGGCTGGAGCGGAGAGGTTATGGCGGCCTGGGATTTCGAATGGCGTAAAGGGGGCGATGGGAGGGGTGAGCCATGACTTAGGGACGTGCTTGTCCAAAATGTAGGGTGTGTTACAAAAGTACCCCCCCCCCCCCACTTATTTGAACTAGCGGCCTTTCGGCTCAGGGTTAGAAGGGGAATTTCGCGTGTCGGGATTTGGCAGCTGGAGGGAGTTTTCCCGCGTGTTATAATTTCGGGATAGCAAGGCGGGGGTTGTGAAGGCACCAGTTTTGGGAGCACGATATCTGAATTTTCGGGATATAACAAGACGCGGTTTGAATTTTAGGGACAAGCCTAACGTGTAGTAATATTGTACATGTACGTACCAAATCAATTCACACTTCCCCCAACAAAAAAGAAAACAAAAATAATAAAACTATTCACACCACACAAAGAGAGAGTCTTTCCCCGTTTTACTATACAAATGCTATTCAAAGCTACTCCCTCCTTCCATCTATATAGGGCCTAATGTGTTTTTCATTGCTAACTTTGACCAAATATTAGAGCAATAATATATGACATGCAACTTACACAAAGCACACCGTTAAACTCGTCTGTGAAAGGTTCTTTCAATGATATAATCTTCAAATTCTGCATGTCATGTACTATTAATCTTATCAATAGTCAAAGGGTGGTCTTAAAAAACTCATTATGCCCTATATAGATGGAAGGAGGGAGTATGAATCCATGTTATGTCCAATTAAATTTTTTCGCTTGATGTATAATGCATGTAACCTACTCATACTAACATTTTAGTGCATTCCAAATGTCTATACTACCGCTGCAATTCAAACCAAATTTGAATTCGTTTCTCTATTTCAATAAGAATCTACATTCATGATTGTTGCCAACTTTAACCATCATTCATGTATTACCTTAATAACACACCACATGATTACTATAGAGATAGATATGAACTATTTGTACTACATGAACTCGAATTCTATTTTTTGAATACACTTGATGTTGATTCCAAATAATAGTACATTTGATGTACTAACTATATATTCATAATCTAAACCATGTTCCATACGTACACCGTGTTTATCACACAAAGTATAGTGCCATGGCCCCTACATTATGACAAGTATTTAGACCTAAGTTGCAAAAGCCACACATTAGCCCAAATTATAATCAATGTTCTACATTATGATATCTTCTTCAAGTATCCGTATCCACTTTTTTTATAATAAATTATGATCTTTGTTCGTCTTTTACACCTTCACGGTCCTCTTCTATTTGTAGCTAGCTAACGCTAACTTTCTATCATGCATGCACACGCCCGCCCCCTCTCACCCACCCTTAGTGTCCCCTCCATCGAGCACGTTCATTATTTCTCTTTAGGTCATCCACCCGTGGTGTGTGTAGGCCCCCGGCTCCTTCTTTCCGGCACACACCGGTCGACACTGGCGGAGCTACGTGAGGGCCAAACCAGGCCATGGCCCGCCCAACTTTTCTGCAAAAAATAAATATTTGTAACTAGGCCCAAGCCATGCACTACAACACAGCCCAGCTATAGCAGCCCAGGTGTAGCACAAGTTCAGTTTGGCCCGCCCAACATTCTTTGTGTAGCTCCGCCACTGCCGGTCGATATACCTCTCTAGACAAGTGTGCCTACAACAAACACATATATACTTCCCCTCTTCTCTTCTCACCGTCCGTGCCCCCCTATGTCCAATATGGTTCCACGCAGGTGCACACTCCCACCCCTCTTTTCATTGATCACATACTCGCACACTCCTCCCCCTTGACATGGTAGGCCTCTCGCACCACCTCCTAGCCGCACCCCACTCCCCTTGTTTGTCTCTCCGGATCTTATTTGCTTATAACACATGCAGGCGTGTATATGAACTGATCTCCCTACATATAGCCAGCTCGATTATAATTCGTTTTCCCCAAGCACCAATACACTTACCTCGCTAGTTATGTCTCTCCATTTCTCGGACACACGATGGTTGATCTTCCTATGTAGTTACGTATGCTTACCACAACCATATCTTCTCCCCTCATCATCCTTGCATACCTCCCGACCCGTCTCTCACACGCACGTGCATAGACAGACAGACATCCCCCGCCCTCTCTTATTGATATTGCACTCATACCCTTCATTTGTCTAGCAGGCCTCTCCCACCATTTGTGAGACGCCACTCCAAAACCAACCCTCCGATGCTCAACCTTTGTCTTTCTCCCAACCTTATTCCTCTGCTACACATATCCATGGATGTCGATCGATCTCCCTCAATACATAGCTAGGTCACTCTCCTTCCCCACACATATACTAGTCGATCGGTCTCTGCCCCCTCCCCCTCCCCCCACACGCACTGATAGTCGAACGTTGTAGGTAGGTATCCATGCCACAGAGAAAAACTGCACCTCTGCCCTCTCAAATTCCAGTAGGCCAGACGCCCTGTATCTTTGACGTGGGAAAACGCAAATTCGATGGCACTCTTTATCGATCACGCAGCCACACACTTCATCCCTGTTTTCAGTTCTATCAATATGTCACGTCCATGACTCCGTTTCACACACATTGCATATGTTACGTTTTTCTATTTGAGATATCATCAACACATTGCCTTTGTTTCGCACAAACCATCTCTCTCACACCCACCCACGTATGTACCTGCACCTAAAGAAGAAGAAGTGCAGGACGCACGTACTCACGTCTCGTTTCCGGCCATACCCATGCGGGTACATGGTGGAGTTCATTTCTGTACGAAAAGGCAGCCCACGTGATAATTTGACGCGTGTAGCGGTTATTTACTCGAAGGAGGGTCGGGTACCATGCCTAGACGGAACAAAGTTTGACTTGACGCGTTAGTATTAAATAAAATTATATATTCCTCAATGGCACGTACAGAATATAAAATGATTGCCGTGGGGAAAATGGAAAAATGGGTTTGTCTCTCGTCACACCATCTCACACAAGGTGGCCGTGGCCTCTCTCTCTCAGTGTTGGTCAGTGATCTGTCCGCATCCATCCGCCGGCGGAAAGGGAGGATGTGCATCGTCTCTCTGTTCGACGGCGTTGAGGCAGCATGTCCCGATCTGTGGTACCCGCCGTTCTCTCTGACCAAGCTCCGGCGCGGTAGGGCCTTCGCCACTTGCTCACTGCCACAGCATGGGCAGATCCCGGCCACCGCCGCCCTCCTAGTAACATCCCGACGACCCTCAGGTATAACTTCCTCCGGCCTTGCTCCACTGCCCATCTTCCCATGTTGCTACATATGGATCTTCTTTAGCTGTTTGCTTAAATCGTATCTTGGCCGACGTACTTTCCATCTTGCAATCTCGTCCTCAAACCTTATTTGATAAACCACCATGTGCTATCTTTCCCTTATTACATGGAATATGCTTCTTTTTTGTCGGTGTATGTGTCTTCAACTCGTGTTATTGGGCAGTAATTGTTTCCTTTCGACCTCCTTTTGCAAACAGGTCTATCCATTTTCACCTTGTTGCTATTGCGACCTTTTTGGTGAACTGCACAAATCACTTTTTTCTTAAGAGTGTTTTGTGCAGTTCCGCCAAAATGTCACACGGGCAATGTTTTTACATTTCTGTGGGACTGCAGAAAGGGAGGTTGGTTTTGCTATCCTCCTCATCCAACTCCGTGCATAATCTTCTCCAACAAGAACTTATTCCTAAAGAGAGATCATAGAGGTGATCGGCTTCTATTTATGTGTGTTATGTTTCATCATCTAGTTCCACTATTATTGTAATCACACTGACTGGATATCTTTGCGAATAGGGATGGCCCGCTCGATTTTAGTGGAGCTGCACAAAATGATCGAATTGTGGTGTCCTCCATACACCTCTTTTTTGGCTACAAAGCTGGGTGAAACTAGCTGCCAAGCAATGAACACTGTGCCAAGGAAATGGAGCCATGCCTACGAACAGCATCGATCAATTATATTTTTTTATTTATTTGTACACCTTCTCACAACTTTGTCTTCAGTTGTGACGTGAATATTGGCGCTGATCTGCGAACCATTGAGATGCATTAGCCATGGTAGCCATGGTAGTTTCATTTGTATCTGATGGAATGTTGTGACAAGATAATCTCGAGGCAAGACACATGAATCCTAAGTTGAAACCTTTTTTTTCCTGCAGGAACCAAAGTTGAAACCTTCATAGCATCACAATACAATTTCATTAAAATTATGCGTACATATAAACAAATCCTAAAGGATTGATAGCAATGCCAGAAACAATTCAACTTCGTTTCGCCTACATGTTGGACATCCTTCATCCGGCTCCACCTGCCATGCAGCAATATTGAGTGCACAACACAACTTCAGGGAAAGATTCACCCCGGTCGTTGCGCCGCAGTAGTAATGACTAGTGAGCAGTCAAATCACAGAGCCCCACCTTCGCCACAGTAAGTTGCTCGGACGAAGCAACCATCATTTCTCTGTTCCTTGAATCCGCTGGTACTCCCATATTCCCACAATAATAAGTTGCTCGGGCGAATCAACCATCACTAAATCCACTCACATGTGATGACCACAGGAGCTATTCATTCATATTATATGTTTAAAAAAATAAAGGTTGATAACTAATGCGGCAAACTTTCAAACAAAAAAAACTAATGAGGCACCTCGGGCCAACGCGGCCAGATCGCATTTTGCACAAGAAATTACACACCATGTTTCGTTGACATGTGGTCCCGTTCCAACATGTCAGTGAGACAACGGTGGGTCCTTTTCTACTAGTATTTCTGAACGGACGTGTAGGCCGGGGCGCCTCTTCGTGTACCGTGGCAAACTGGCAACCGTCCACCGACTCTTCGCCTTTCCCCCTCGATTTGGAACTATTGTCGCACGCTCTTCCTCCCTCCTCCATTTGCCTTCACCCTTCCTTCTGCCATTGTTCGATCGTCTTCTCCATGGAGGGAACAGGCCAGAAACGACCCCATTATACTTGCCCCAATCTGAAAGATTACGTGGTGGAGGAACTCATTGATCGGTGTGACGTCATCACCTCGGCTAGCATGGCAGGTTCGTTCAAGACCATTCTCAACTCAACTAATAACATCATTACAAGGAACCCAAGGGTCAAGGAGCGGTTTGATCTCCCCTATCTTCTTTGCCGTGACCATGATGACTAGCACGGCGACGACGGAGGCCTCACCTTGTGCAAGTTGATGCCGCTTGATAATGATACGTATGATGTTAAGATGCCAACGTGTCACGCCCAATATGCGATACTATCCTAAAGAGACTCGAAGGTCCCACCAAGGATAGAACCACATATTGAGACGCTTTTGCAAGGTGGATATCATTACAACAACTTTACATAAATAGATGGGAATACATACTTAAGGCATACAATGTCACAAGAATACAACATCACAATACATAAGAGCATCATCCGACTACAGATGAAACACAAACAGAAACTCAAACGACATCCACCCTACTAGCCCAGGCTGCCGACCTGGAACCTATCCCCTGATCGAAGAAGAAGCAGAAGAAGAACTCCAAGACAAGCAAACATCGCTCTCGCGTCATGATCATTGCATAACCTGTACCTGCAACTGTTATTGTAGTAATCTATGAGCCACGAGGACTCAGCAATCCCATTACCATGGGTATCAAGACTAGCAAAGCTTAATGGGAAAGGAATGGGTAAAGTGGTGAGGTAGCAGCAGCGTCTAAGCATATATGGTGGCTAACATACGCAAATAAGAGCGAGAAGAGAGCAAGCAGAACGGTCGTCAACTAGTAATGATCAAGAGGTGATCCTGAACTCCTACTTACGTCAAACAGAACCCAAAACCGTGTTCATTTCCCGGACTCCACTGAAAAGAGACCATCACGGCTACACACGCGGTTGATGCGTTTTAATTCGGATCTGGTGTCAAGTTATCTACAACCGGACATTAACAAATTCCCATCTGCCCATAACTGCAGGCATGGCTTTCGAAAGATTATACCCTGCAGGGGTGTCCCAACTTAGCCCATGATAAGCTCTCGCGATCAACGAAGGATATACCTTCTCCCAGGAAGACCCGATCAGACTCGGAATCCCAGTTTACAAGACATTTCGACAATGGTAAAACAAGACCAGCAAAGCCTCCCGCTGTGCCGACAAATCCCGATAGGAGGTGCACATATCTCATTCTCAGGGCACACCGGATGAGCCAGAAGTCGGGTTGGCATAGACCCTGATTGCCCAGGGGGCGCCGGACATCGCTCGGTTTGGACCAACACTTGGACAAGCATTAGCCCGGGGGGGCTAAAATAAAGATGACCCTCGGGCTCCGGAAACCCAAGGGAAAAAGGGCTAGGTGAGGCAAATGGTAAAACCAATGTTGGGCCTTGCTGGAGGAGTTTTATTCAAAGAAAACTGTCAAGGGGGTCCCATAAATCACCCAACCGCGTAAGGAACGCAAAATCCGGGAACATAACACCGGTATGACGGAAAACTAGGGCGGAAAGAGTGGAACAAAACACCAGGCATAAGGCCGAGTCTTCCACCCTTTACCAAGTATATAGATGCATTAATTAAATAAGAGATATTGTGATATCCCAAACACAATCCTGTCCACCATGGAGCAATCTTCAACTTCACCTACAACTAACAACACTATAAGAGGGGCTGAGCAAAGCGGTAACATAGCCAAGCAATGGTTTGCTAGGAAGGGTGAAAAGGTTAGAGGCTGACATGGCAATTTGGGAGGCTTGAAGAACAAGTGATAGGTAGCGCAGCAAAGCGGTAGAATGAAGCAACTAGCATAGCAATGATAGTAGTGAGATCCAGGGTAGCGGTCATCTTGCCTGAAATCCCGCTAGGAAGAAGAACGAGTCCATGAAGAAGACGAACGGGAGTAGTCGAACGAATCCTCACAACTCCGGAACGAAACCGAAGGCAACCCGAAAAGAAGCAAACAACATGGTAGACACACAAGCATAATCATGGCATGATGCACAAACAAATATGATGCATGACCGGTTTAATGAGGCATGGCATGGCAAAGTGTAACAAACAATACTACAAGTTAAGGGGAGCTCAACATGCAACGAGTTGCATATTGACGAAACACCACATCAATTATTTAGTTCTCTCTCGGTTTGGTACACAACAATATTAAATGTTGTTAAACATGGCAAGAGGTGAAGCAAGAGAAAACTACCTATCTAGGCAAGTTTAAATGAGGCCGGAAGTAACAAACAACAATTCCGAAAATTCCTCATGTCCATATTTTAGTTTTGGTACTGTTCTGCCCTAAACACAATTTTAGAGTTATTAAACATGCAAAGAAAGTGCATCATGTTAATCTATGCAGTTTTCTACCCCATTTACATATAAAGTTTATTAAAATCGGAGCTACAGTCATTTAGTTATGAAATAAATCATTTTAACATGGCATTTAAGCAAATTTAATCAAACAACATTTTAAACATTTTAAACATGGATGAAAGTTGCATATTATGAAACTAGACAAAATTCTAAGCATTTTAAATGTATAAAACATTTTAAACCGATGCATGGTTAATTAGTTATAACATGCATGATCATGAGGGTTTTTCTCTAAAACAGCAAACTCTGGATAAATAGCAAAATCGCCGAACTGGACAAAAACATGATATGGGCCGCATCTGCTAACGGGCTGCATAGGACAGGAGAGTGGCTGGAGGGGCTGCTCACCCATGGGCTGAGGCACAATTGGAAGCAGAGGGAGGCCGGCTGGGGGCGCAGCCGGGCCTTGGAGCCCACCTGGCGGTCGCTTGCGGACAAGGCGCAGTCAACGCGGGCGTCGACCGCGTCGTCCTCCTCTCGAACAGAGGCAGAAACAGGACTTGGGGGCAAGTGCTCCTGCTCGATGAAGAGGAGGCAGAGGCCTGCGCGAGGGGAAGCAGGGGACGCAGCGGCGGCCTAGCGTGGTTTAGGACTCCGGCGAAGGGCGGCACAGAGCAGGATCAAGGCGAGGCGGCAGAGCGGGCGGCGGAGCTTGGTTCCTGGGATGCTGGCGAGGTGGCCGTCCGGGCGAGAAGACGAGCGCTGGGTCGAGCGCTGCTGTGGGGTGCTCGTCTCCTGTGTGGCTCGAGGGTGAGGGGGGTCAGGAGGTCGAGGAAGCAGGGGCACGCTCCGGGTGGCCTGAAGGTCAAAGTCGCCGTCGGATTCGGGCGTCCATGGCGGTTTCCTGCTGCTCCTACAGAAACTCGTGAAAGAGAGAGGTGAGGCACGGGGATGAGAAAGGAGAACCAGGAGGGGGCGCGATGGGGCGACCTGGCTGGAGCTCGTCGGTGGCTGGATCCGGTGGCTCTGGAGTTGGGGATGCGCGAGTTGCTGCTGCTGCTGCAGGGAGCCTCGGCTCGATGAGGAGAAGGAGCTCGAGCGCGGGATGGGGAAGATCGAGCTGGCATAGGAAGGAGGAGGTGCTCGGCTGGCCGTGATTTGGTTGGGTGGCGCTGAAATTAAGGAGGAGGCGGCGCTGGCTAGGTGAATCGAGGGGATCGGGAGGGATCCCGAGGGAGAAGGTGGCGGCGCTAGGGTAGGATCCCTAGAAATTAGGTGGTATGTCTAGATTAGGTTAGGGGTCTATATATAGTAGGTGGCTAATACGAGAGGGGATTTGAGCCCCTAGATTTTGATCCGACGGCTTCGGTGGTCTAAACAAAGAATGGATGATGCTTAGGATAACTCGGGATTGTTCCAGACCCACTGGTCATGACCGTTCGGGTCGGGTTCGGGAAGCATTCGGACGTGCGCGAGGTTGCGAAAGAGAGTCCATGGTTGTGCAAAGAGATAAGGTGGTCAAACAAGAGGGAAACGAGAACCCGGTTGGTCTCTAAACGGACAGCAAAGGCAAGGAGGACACGACAACTACGAACGGATGCAAGTTTGAAAACAATGACGGCAACAGAGTGCCGATGCAATGCGAATGATGCGATGATGAATGCAACAAGCAAATAAAACACACAACAACAACGAAATAATTGGAAGGTTTCTGAAGCGTCGGTCTTGGGGCATTACAACACTCCACCACTACAAGAGGATCTCGTCCCGAGATCTAAGATGGCACCGTAGGGAAAAGAAAGAGGAAGAGAAGAGGTAAAACTAAGTTGCTTCTTCGACAAACGAGTGAAACCAAAGAACTTTGAGAGGTTAAAAAGTTGAAAGAAAAAACACAACGGAGTTGAACACAATTGAGAGCATTGCGGTAGAAAATAGAAACAAGGGACACCATGTGAACCTTGGAGGTTGCAAAGACATAAATCAGGAGTTTAATGAACAAGATAGAATTCAAAACCACTCCGGTTAAAACAAGATGAGAGAGGAAAAATTTGGGCAGCACTCCGGTTGAAAAGAGATGCAAGACTTGATAAGATGAAAAGAACTTGAATGGAGGGCACGACACACCGGTTAAATGGATAAGCAAAATAAAACATGATCCTCACAATTCGAGATGATGAGTGAAAAGACCAACATCACAATGCCTTCGGAAGAAAGAATAGAAGATAGATCATTCGAATAATAGAATGGAGAAGAAAATGCCAACTTCTGCCACAAAAGAACTTAGAAAAACATGCTTGCAAAGAAGAATTGAACGGAGTTGTTGGAAAATTAAGAACGAAAAGCACAAGGTTGTTGTGGGCTTATGGCAAACATCTCAAAATGATGAGGTGAAATTCTGCCACTAACAAAAAACAATTGCTTGTTTGAGATCAGGGAAGAGATGATAACTTCTTTCGCCGAGAGGATAGGAGAAAACTTGGATCATTGATAAGCACCACAAATAGCAACATTCCTTAGGGAAGGCTTTAGGTGAAATATAACCCAAGATAACTCCAACAAAAGATTGATTGGTTGAAAAGATCTCTTGAGCGAAGAGAAAATGATGGATTTAAATATCTCATTCTTAACAACTGGACCTTGAAACATGAAGGAAAATTGTCAAGAATGGCATAACACAACCTCAAAAGATAAGGTAGGAGAATTGCACTTTGGAATGCAATATGAAGAATACTTGAGCTTTTCCAAGAACAATCTTGAAGAACACTTTGAGAATGAGTTAAATCTTTGATGAACCCCCATGAGGAGCCTCTTGGAAGATCTCCGGAAACGAAAATGATTATGAAGAAGAATTGGAGGTTGAAGAGAACCAGAATTGAAGCCTTGCAATGATTTAGATGGAGCTACAAAATGAGTAAACTTTGAACTCCGGACAAGAAAGATGAATAACTTGAAACCGAGAATTACTTCCTGATAAACAAACTCCTAAAGAAGGAATTAATCACTTGAATGAAACAAGAATAAGAATTATGTCATGTGTATCCTTCACCAATTTAAAGTGATGACAAACATTGGATTTGGCATACTACTTATTCCCGTAGAAAGGATGGATTAAGAGAGATATAGCGCAAACTTGAGAAGGTATTGATGGAACCACTGGTGGGATTTGGAAACAACGAATGAATTAATTTATACGATAACAACGGAAGAGGAATGTTAAACGAACCACCGTCAGAATTGACAATGAAAGTAGCAAAGGGACAATTCATCGGGAAGAATTGGAAAATGAATGATGATACTAGAGGGGATTTATATACATGAGAACGAAGAGGTCATGAACTGATTAGAGGATATTTGAACGATTGATCGGTAAGATTTGTAGAACGATAGCTACACGCTGAGAATGAATAATTATGACATGATGGCCTTCGAAGGAAAGAAATGGAAACAACTCATGAAATGCTCCGGATGGGTGAAAAGAATATCCATAATCAAAAACAATTATGAGGATGACATGAAGCTAGAACCATGAATCTTCAAGAGAATGGACCAAGATTTAAGAGAAACTCTTCTTCGGTCTTCACATGTTGAGAATGATGATGAGAACCACCATGAATTGTTGAGATACTCCGGGAGAATGAAAACAGGAAAGGTTGAGCCAAAGATGAAAAGAATTTGAAAACGACCTTGGAGAAGCAATATGACTGATGAAAATTCATTCTTACGTCAAACTTCGAAAGACTTTGGGAATGGCTCCAGATAAATTAGAAGAGTCAGGTAAGATCCTGGGAAAAGACCTGTGGGTTAGGGCCCACTCGAAAGAACCATCGTCGAAGGATTGCTTGAAATAGAGATTGCACCAGTAGAATTAAATAGCTTGAATGATAGAAAAACCTCGAACTAACTCGAACGGATTAAGAATGGAAACATGTCTTCTGAGATATCTTGAGCACTCCGGATTATGAACTGTGAGAGGTGAATAAATAAGAGAGCCTGGGATACGAAATTCACATGGGAAGATATGTGAAACAAAAGGGAAGAGACAAGATCAACACCGAAACTTGAAATTAATCCACCGGAGAAGAAAAAGACGAAGAATAATAAACTAGAAGCTCCGTTAGTATCTTCCTGAGAATCACCGGATAAGAATATTGACGGAAAAGAATGGAGAGACTTCCCATCAATAACAGGATACTTGATTAAGAAATCTGAGTCCTTGAAGAAAAAGGGTGGGAGGGCGGGGAAAACAAAGACAACTTGGAATGGATGAAACAAACACCGGTGAGAAAACTTAGAGTTGATCTTGCGGATGTTGAAAAGATCTGATCCACTTGAAGAGAAGCACGCCGGTTGGAAAAGAATTAACATGACAACCTCAATGATCAAGAAGGATTAGTACTCCCATAGAAATATGAGAACACCGCTTGAAAGGTATGGAATCAACACTTGACAATGAAGCAACTCGAATACCACAAATAAAACAAAACAAAGGATTGGCTTGCAGAAATAAGCCGGAACAAATACATATGATAGAGATTTAACCAATCCCATATCATGCATCTGTCGGAAAGATATTCTAGGAGCTACTGGAATTCCCACCTATAAAACTCCCGAAACTTTCTGGTTATGCAATCTGGTGTTGGGGATACAGGGGAAGCAATATATCTCACCCAAACTAACAATCCCTACATCCAGCTGTATCCATCCGTCAACACATAACCAAGAAACCTTCGGAAATTGTGTACCTCAACCTTCGAAAAGCATACATTATACGAGCTATGGCAATACTCCCGAACTCCCCAGTACTGGGTGACGTCGAGGTTATCTCACCAACAACTGCATAAAAGAGCTTTTCGATGTCGGCAAAACTCAGGTATTCCAGAACTGCAACGATAAAATTGTGACGACAACACCTCGAAGCTCAACTCCCCGGGTCAATGCCACATAATAGACAGGAGGCACAAAGAACAATGTTCTCGTCACAAAACCATCGGAACGATTCCAAGATACCCGCGTGATCCTAAAAAAATTTAGTGAAATTTGAGGAGAGGAAAGACAAAACATCTACGTCAGGAGACCTCACCAGAGCGATGAAGGGGCTGAGGAGTAAAAAGAATCCTACTCTCCAATATATATAATCCTAAGACTTTATTCTAGACTCAACAACGGCCAACAATCAAGGGGGCTCCGATGGTCGGTCGAGGCTCTGATTACCAACTTGTCACGCCCAATATGCGATACTATCCTAAAGAGACTCGAAGGTCCCACCAAGGATAGAACCGCATATTGAAACGCTTTTGCAAGGTGGATATCATTACAACAACTTTACATAAATAGATGGGAATACATACTTAAGGCATACAATGTCACAAGAATACAACATCACAATACATAAGAGCATCATCCGACTACGGATGAAACACAAACAGAAACTCAAACGACATCCACCCTGCTAGCCCAGGCTGCTGACCTGGAACCTATCCCCTGATCGAAGAAGAAGCAGAAGAAGAAGAACTCCAAGACAAGCAAACATCGCTCTCGCGTCATGATCATCGCATAACCTGTACCTGCAACTGTTGTTGTAGTAATCTATGAGCCACGAGGACTCAGCAATCCCATTACCATGGGTATCAAGACTAGCAAAGCTTAATGGGAAAGGAATGGGTAAAGTGGTGAGGTAGTAGCAGCGTCTAAGCATATATGGTGGCTAACATACGCAAATAAGAGCGAGAAGAGAGCAAGCGGAACGGTCGTCAACTAGTAATGATCAAGAGGTGATCCTGAACTCCTACTTACGTCAAACATAACCCAAAACCGTGTTCACTTCCCAGACTCCACCGAAAAGAGACTATCACGGCTACACACGCGGTTGATGCGTTTTAATTCGGATCTGGTGTCAAGTTATCTACAACCGGACATTAACAAATTCCCATCTGCCCATAACCGCAGGCATGGCTTTCGAAAGATTATACCCTGCAGGGGTATCCCAACTTAGCCCATGATAAGCTCTCGCGATCAACGAAGGATATACCTTCTCCCAAGAAGACCCGATCAGACTCGGAATCCCGGTTTACAAGACATTTCGACAATGGTAAAACAAGACCAGCAAAGCCTCCCACTATGCCGACAAATCCCGATAGGAGCTGCACATATCTCGTTCTCAGGGCACACCGGATGAGCCAGACATCGGGTTGGCATAGACCCTGATTGCCCAGGGGGCGCCGGACATCGCTCGGTTTGGACCAACACTTGGACAAGCATTGGCCCGGGGGGGCTAAAATAAAGATGACCCTCGGGCTCCGGAAACCCAAGGGAAAAAGGGCTAGGTGAGGCAAATGGTAAAACCAATGTTGGGCCTTGCTGGAGGAGTTTTATTCAAAGCGAATTGTCAAGGGGGTCCCATAAATCACCCAACCGCGTAAGGAACGCAAAATCCGGGAACATAACACCGGTATGACAGAAAACTAGGGCGGCAAGAGTGGAACAAAACACCAGGCATAAGGCCGAGTCTTCCACCCTTTACCAAGTATATAGATGCATTAATTAAATAAGAGATATTGTGATATCCCAAACACAATCCTGTCCACCATGGAGCAATCTTCAACTTCACCTGCAACTAACAATGCTATAAGAGGGGCTGAGCAAAGAGGTAACATAGCAAGCAATGGTTTGCTAGGAAGGGTGAAAAGGTTAGAGGCTGACATGGCAATTTGGGAGGCTTGAAGAACAAGTGATAGGTAGCGCAGCAAAGCGGTAGAACAAAGCAACTAGCATAGCAATGATAGTAGTGAGATCCAGGGTAGCGGTCATCTTGCCTGAAATCCCGCTAGGAAGAAGAACGAGTCCATGAAGAAGACGAACGGGAGTAGTCGAACGAATCCTCACAACTTCGGAACGACACCGAAGGCAACCCGGAAAGAATCAAACAACATGGTAAACACACAAGCATAATCATGGCATGATGCACAAACAAATATGATGCATGACCGGTTTAATGAGGCATGGCATGGCAAAGTGCAACAAACAATACTACAAGTTAAGTGGAGCTCAATATGCAACGAGTTGCATATTGACGAAACACCACATCAATTATTTAGTTCTCTCTCGGTTTGGTGCACAACAATATTAAATGTTGTTAAACATGGCAAGAGGTGAAGCAAGAGAAAACTACCTATCTAGGCAAGTTCAAATGAGACCGGAAGTAACAAACAACAATTCTAAAAATTCCTCATGTCCATATTTTAGTTTTGGTACTGTTCTGCCCTAAACACAATTTTACAGTTATTAAACATGCAAAGAAAGTGCATCATGTTAATCTATGCAGTTTTCTACCCCATTTACATATAAAGTTTATTAAAATCGGAGCTACGGTCATTTAGTTATGAAATAAATCATTTTAACATGGCATTTAAGCAAATTTAATCAAACAGCATTTTAAACATTTTAAACATGGATGAAAGTTGCATATTATGAAACTAGACAAAATTCTAAGCATTTTAAATGTATAAAACATTTTAAACCGATGCATGGTTAATTAGTTATAACATGCATGATCATGAGGGTTTTTCTGTAAAACAGCAAACTCTGGATAAATAGCAAAATCGCCAAACTGAAAAAAAAACATGATATGGGCCGCATCTGCTAACGGGCTGCACAGGACAGGAGAGTGGCTGGAGGGGCTGCTCACCCATGGGCTGAGGCCCGATTGGAAGCAGAGGGAGGCCGGCTGGGGGCGCAGCCGGGCCTTGGAGCCCACCTGGCGGTCGCTTGCGGATGAGGCGCAGTCAACGCGGGCGTCGACCGCGTCGTCCTCCTCTCGAACAGAGGCAGAAATAGGACTTGGGGGCGAGCGCTCCTGCTTGATGAAGAGGAGGCAGAGGCCTGCGCGAGGGGAAGCAGGGGACGCAGCGGCGGCCTAGCGCGGTTTAGGACTCCGGCGAAGGGCGGCACAGAGCAGGATCAAGGCGAGGCGGCAGAGCGGGCGGCGGAGCTTGGTTCCTGGGATGCTGGCGAGGTGGCCATCCGGGCGAGAAGACGAGCGCGGGGTCAAGCGCTGCTGCGGGGTGCTCGTCTCCTATGTGGCTCGAGCGTGAGGGGGGTCAGGAGGTCGAGGAAGCAGGGGCGCGCTCCAGGTGTCCTGAAGGTCAAAGTCGCCGTCGGATACGGGCGTCCATGGCGGTTTCCTGCTGCTCCTGCAGAAACTCGCGAAACAGAGAGGTGAGGCACGGGGATAAGAAAGGAGAACCAGGAGGGGCGCGACGGGGCGACCTGGCTGGAGCTCGTCGGCGGCTGGATCCGGTGGCTCTAGAGTCGGGGATGCGCGAGTTGCTGCTGCTGCTACAGGGAGCCTCAGCTCGATGAGGAGAAGGAGCTCGGGCGCGGGATGGGGAAGATCGAGCTGGCAGAGGAAGGAGGAGGTGCTCGGCTGGCCGTGATTTGGTTGGGAGGTGCTGAAATTGAGGAGGAGGCGGCGCTGGCTAGGTGAATCGAGGGGATCGGGAGGGATCCCGAGGGAGAAGGTGGCGGCGCTAGGGTAGGATCCCTAGAAATTAGGTGGTATGTCTAGATTAGGTTAGGGGTCTATATATAGTAGGTGGCTAATACGAGAGGGGATTTGAGCCCCTAGATTTTGATCCGACGGCGTCGGTGGTCTAAACAAAGAACGGATGATGCTTAGGATAACTCGGGATTGTTCCGGACCCACTGGTCATGACCGTTCGGGTCAGGTTCGGGAAGCATTCGGACGTCCGCGAGGTTGCAAAAGAGAGTCCATGGTTGTGCAAAGAGATAAGGTGGTCAAACAAGAGGGAAACGAGAACCCGGTTGGTCTCGAAACGGACAGCGAAGACAAGGAGGACACGAGAACTACGAACAGATGCAAGTTTGAAAACAATGACGGCAACAGAGTGCCGATGCAATGTGAATGATGCGATGATGAATGCAACAAGGAAATAAAACACACAACAACAACGAAATAATTGGAAGGCTTCTGAAGCGTCGGTCTTGGGGCGTTACACAACGCTTGAGGGCAAGGATTGGGCAGGCGCAAATGGAGATTGGCTTGTTTATATTGGGTACAACTGCGAGTGGGAACTTGTGAATGTGTACACTCGTCACCGGGTTCCACTTCAAAAAATCTCAGCAGACTGCCCAGAGTTGAGCACACCGGTATTGTACGCACGTTCAAATACGATCATGGTGATTGTCTTCTATGGAAGATAGCAATTTGTCGAGTTCCCAACCGCTCTTGGAATTACAAGAACTATGAAGTTGTTTCTATCTTCGACAAGCTTGCTGTCGTCCTTTGTGGTTCGACTCAATGGATATTGCTCAAAAATCAGTTTCTATACACGGATGTGTACTGTGATGCAATTCAATACAAGGGTCTTGTGTTTGCTTCCACCACTCATGGCACTGTTTTTGCATGGGATCCTCATAGTTTTGGTACATTTGTCTTCCACCATAATTATAATTGTTTCATCCACATGCTTGCGGGTTAGCAAGCTTCCCTTTACTAATTAACCTTCTTCTTGTGTTTCCAAGGTCCTATGGACATTCCACCACCTATACTTGAAAAAATTTATAACCAAGGGGGACATGACGATGGTGATGATCAGTCCTGCATTAGTCTCGAGATTGACAATAGAGGGCCCGTCCCAGAGAATCACTTGTGGTTCAAAGCAAGTGTTTCCAACACCGAGGATTGGTTGAGTTGAAGTTCATTTCATTGCTTGTTATTTGTTGTGTGATGAAAACTTTAGTATTTATAATGTATCCTTGTTGTCGATGTGGGTTGATGACCTGTTGTATGTAATAAATTGATATGCCTGTGATAAACTTACTAAATTTATGAATGGCTTTCGAGTCGCTTCTCTGAGTGAGTGGTGTGACGAGGCAAAAAATATTTTCCGAATACATAATTGTACATGCATTTTAACAGGTTATCGAATGAGGCCAATCAACAATAGTAGTACACTATTTGTACTAGTTTCACATGCTTCGCGCGTCGGGTGGGTGTTTTTACTGTAGCCATATGTTAATGTGTTTGTTGTACGTAACCAGCACCTAGAATCCTCGATACTAGTACTATATAAGTAGTAGGAGTAGTAGGGTGGCATGGGCCAGAACAAGCATTCACGTCCAGGAGTACGACACACGCCACCAGCACGACATCCATCTGACACCATATTTCTTGGAGTCCGAGCTAGAGCAATCTCTTCAACATCGTCGTTTCTCTAACTTCAGCCATCGCGCGGCGGGCGAGGTGGGGGTTTGCCGATAGTTGGTTTCCTCAACTGCGGTCCCACTTATAAGGCCAACTCCAACGCACGACCCCAAATAGACCTCCGTTTTGCATGAACTCCAACAATAATTTTGACTAGAAAAGCAAGACCAAAGAAAACAAGAACCACAAGAATACATTTTAGAAGATATCCAACTTCCATAACTGCTCCTGTAAATTGGACTAGTGCCTTCTCGATGCATTCATTGTTGATCTGCGGAGGCTCGATCTTGCGTGCTTCTTTCTTCTTTGAGTGTAAAGAAGTAGACGTTGCTTTCTCGCATCTAGTCTCATGTCGAGCCTCTATTCTAGTAGGAGTATCAACAAGTGCACTAGTCTCATCTCTAGCCTCTATGCTAGCTAAAAGTGCTAGAACATCTACTAAATTGCGCTCTATCAATATATCGATGTACTCTTCTTCCCAATACCAAAACTTGCATCCATTCTACTCCCTCCGTTCCATAATACATGCCTTCTATTTTTGAAAATATAGATGTATCTAGACATGTTTTAGTATATAGGTACATCCATTTTTGGACAAATGGAAGTCAAGTATTTTGGAACGGAGGGAGTACACAATAAAAAATTTAAGTTAGCACAACTAGTCTAATCCGAGAGCACAACCAAAGATTTGGTCGGGTTCTTCCTCCTTTTGCCGACACGTGGGACATCCAGCATCCAGGTCGTGTCATGCAAGAAAATAGAGTGGTAGTTGAAGCCACGTGATGTGCATCTTGGGTAAACAGTAAATAGAATCTTACTACTCTTGAGTAACTCCAAAATCGGCCACCAAAGATCTTTATTGGATTTGTTTTTCATCACCAGCACGTCGAGTTGAAAGATGTGTAGGTTTAGTGGGCCCACTTGTGTTTTCACTGACATGTGGGACCGCATATGAGCAAACAGACGATGGGCTCCGCGCATCCACTGGCTGGCTAAGAAGAGAGATAGAGGAGGGTTGAGCACGGACTCCAGGAAAATTTTTCTACGTAACCAGTACCTCGATATTCGCGTGTGGTTGTTTCAGAATAAAAAAACAGGAGGTACCCTACTTATGTTACTCCCACTATGCCTAGCCTAAGGTTAGTAGGTGACCTTGCGCTTGGCTCTTCGCCTCTTCTGGAAGTCGATGGTTATACAATAGTACTTCTGGCAATCTGACACCAAATGAACTGTTGCACATCCACCACTTGTAAGCAGAAGTTTCTCCTCGTGATGTGAGCCACTGCCACGCGTTGGCGAGGGAGAAGGCATAATCAAGCTTCTCGTCGTTCTGCGAGTTGACGAGACACATCAAAGTTATTTAGTACGTACTCTCTCCAAACAAGGGCTGACCATATCATTCCTACCATCCCGTGCTCCGTTGTTGAGTACGTGCACTATTCACGTGCCATCAAGGAGAAAAAATATTGCGTAGGTGCCATCGAAGTGCACGACTCACTTACGCACTGCCTATCTGATTATCTCCATTTTATTGCATGACACGTGCACCTTGATGCTAGATGTCTCGCGTGTTGGGAAAAGGATGAACAAAGCTCACGTAAAAGAAAAGAGTTGAAGAACATAGATTCCCGACGACCGAGAAGGACCAAGGAACCTTGCGGTGGAGCGTCTGCAAGGAACCTTGCGCGTTTTCCCCTTGTTTTTTGCTGCCTGCCCACCTATAAACAAATAAAAGAACATGAACTCTTCGCTAACCACTAGAAATGGTACATCCGGATGCTAAGTTGAAGATGTTTTATACTCCCTCCATTCCCAAATATAAGTCTTTCTAGAGATTTAAATAAGGGACTGCATACGAAACAAAATGAGTGAATCTGCACTCTAAAATATGTCTACATACATTTGTATGTTGTAGTCTATTTGAAATGGCTAGAAAGACTTATATTTAGGAACGGAGAGAGTAGTTTATATTGATAACCACGCAACAAGCCACGCATGTACAGGATGCATGCAGCCACGCATCTACACAAGCCAACGCACTAACTCCATCCGATCCAACTCATGCACATACGCGCACAGCATGGAGCACACAACGCATGTACACAACACGTGCATGCACACACGCTCTGCCACAGAATGCACGTGAATAACACATGCATGCACACACACTCGATTGCATGGAGGAATGCGCCATCTGCGGTGACGTCCAGTTCGTCGTGCTACGGCGAAGCTCGCACGCAACGGCGCCTACGCGTCTCTTGCAGCACCTCTTTGCCATCGTTTCTCAACGACTAGTCAGAGACGAAGACGACCGGAGCCTCGGCCTTAGAGCTAGCACTGATGGAAAAACACGCACGCTGCACGCACACGAGCATGTACGGAGTGCCCACGACATGGTGCGTCCCCAGTCGCCTCTACTCCTTTTGCGCACGTTGTCTATCAAGGCGGCTGCATGCTAATGATGATGTGAGTGAGATCTTCTAGGACTCAGATGATGACGAGGAAAATTATGAGACACAAGGTGACGTACACCGTCAAGGTCCACGGTCAAGGGGGTGCTAGTAAGTGCTTAGATGTGCTTAGATGAGGTGCTAAGTGCATTAAGTGGCTTAGTAACTCAAGTCTTCAATGCATAGGTGCTTAGTTTATCGGTGCCACATCATATTTTATGCCTACGTGGCAGGCTTAGCAGCTATACATGGTGGAGCACTGGGAGAGGCCAAGGCTGGTCATAGTGGGGAGTAACTTATACTGTATAATATTACTATGTTACTCCAAACATCTCTATAAACCGGAAAGGAGGGAGTAGTAACATAGACTAGTGTCACATGCAGAGTATAGGAGCACATGATATTTCCCCGTCCAGACTGATCCCAAGTTGGCTTCTCACCTTCTTGGCCCAACAAAAACCACTCCCCCCTCCCGCGCGCACTTCCCGCCGGGCGCGAGCTGAGCCTGCCGCTCCACATTGATGGCATGTCAGGGCGACGCGACCTCTCACTGCTTCCACCGTTGGAGTGGCACGCCGACCGAGGGCACTGCCCGCTGCACGCCCGGCATTTCAGACTACACAGTGGAGAGTAACTTTAGAACAAGTACTACAATTAGATAACATAAGCAGGCTATAAGGATTGAAATATAGTATTTGTGCTTAGTTGAAGGAGAGAGAAGAGGAGAGAGAAGAGAAGCAGATTGTAAACGTGTAGACGATTGTACTCCAACATACTTTGTGAGACAAAAGGTGGGGCCATTATTAATGATATAGTATTTATACTAAAGGGACTAACTGACGCCTTAATTACTCTGTTTTTTGAGACAAACCATGGTGGGGCTATTATTGACTTGGACGTGGGGTTTGGGGGCCAAAGGCCTACTATTATACTCACACGGCCGACCTGACATGCTCTACCGTAGCCGCCGCTGTATCATATGGTTTTGCACCGTTCCAGATCTTAGTGCCGCCACGCAATTCTTCTCCAGCCCTCCTTTCGGCGTGCACCGCAAGAAGGGACAGCAGTCCTCTGAACCCCGCCTTTCGTGATCCTGTACAGGAGAGGGGCAATTAGGTTGTTGGAGAGCACACTCCTGTGACTGCTGCCAGCGACGACTTCCTCAACGACAGCCTTCTTCCCCGACCTCGGTAACCTCTTCATCAACGACATGAGTGACAACATCAACCACAACGGTTCTGCTCCCGCTGTACTATGTGATTCTGTCCTCCTGGTTTAGTCCGCATCATTACTTTGATGTTTGCAATTGTCGTCATGATCTATTTACTGTTGATTCGTATTAAATCTGATACTAAATTGCTCATATATTCAACAATCCAATCCAAAAACCTGATTATAGGCAATTTACTCTGAGTGGTTTTGCTGCACTTTTGAAGCCGCCTACTTTTAAGGGGGTGCAATATAAAAGGTGGCGCACAAGAGCAATATAATGGTTTCAGATCATGTACTGCTATGACGCCACTAAGGGTAAGCCTGAGGGCGATCTTAATCCTACCCAGGAGGAAGCTTTTCAGAACATGGACACCCTCTTCAAAGCTGCCCTACTGAGTGTTCTTGACGATTCCATTGTGGATTCATATATGTCGTTTGACAGCAGCAAATACATGTGGGCTACGCTCGAGGCCACATTTGGGCCCTCGGGCGCTGGCAACAAGTTGTACATCATGGAGCAATTCTGTGACTACAAGATGACTAATGAGCGCTCTGTTGTTCAGCAGACTCATGAGATACAGTCACTCTCTAAGGAACTTGAGTACTTTAAGTGTGTGTTGCTAGACAAATTTGTTGCTGGGACCATCATTTCCATGCTTCCACCTTCGTGGAAAGATTTTGCTACTTCTCTGAAAAACAAGAGACATGAGTTTTCTGTCTTGGATCTCATTAGCACTCTTGATTTTGAGGAGAAGGCGAGAGCAAAATACACACGTGCTTGGGTCGCTGAGGGAGTTTCTAGTGCCCACATGGTACACGAGAAGAACTTCCAGCCCAACCAGCCCCAAAACAACAAGAACAAATCTCAGGGGAAAGGCAAGTTTGATGCAAAGAACAAGCCGTCACATTCTACCAACTTCAAGAAGAATTCTCACAACGGGAAGGGATACGAACCTCAATTTTGGTAGCACTGCACAAAATTTATATGGCTGCATCTACCTGTTGTCATCTAACCTCATGGTGCTCCAGGTATTCCTACATTCGTAACTAGGTACAATGACCACCGCAAGATGAAATTAGCTTATTCGTACATTGACTTGTTGAATGCAGTGCGGAACGATCCTGTCATGTGTGGAGCAGCAAACAAGCAGTGCAGCCGAAGGTGGAAATCAACCAAGGACTTATGAAATTATATATAATCTTCCTCAGGCAGGTCAGTATCCCCTTCGTCCAGATGATCGTGTTTTGTCATGCCGAGCTATTGATATGTGCTACTATTTTGAAACACCATTTAAGTATAGCTACTATTTTCCTATGTTTTCAGATTCAGGAAAATGAATATGATTTCAAGGGAACTGCACAATATGGACTCATGTTGAGTCATCTCTATTGCCTCAAGTGTTTGCTGCAAATGTGTCAGCATCAATTGCAAGATGAGGCAGCTAGCTAGCTCTGGAGTTGCCAACGTGCTCAAAGTGCTCGCAACATTGAGAAGAAACAAGCATGCCCAGGAAATTAATGCGTGCGTAGGGAGGCCCTTTGCTCAGAGAAGCATCGACCAATTTTATTTATTTCCAGACCTTCTCACAGCTTTGTATTGGTTATAGTATGGTGAATCAATGAGATGCATAGACATGCTGAACTTTTGTTCTTCTGAATGTTAGTATGCATACCATATCTTCTGAAGCTTAGTTTAATGTGAGTGTCTGCATCCAGTACCGCATCCTCTAATTTGGTGGATGCACACAGAGAAAATAAATCTCCTTAATTTACTCCATAACCACCCTATTAAATAGGCCTAGCAACAAACCAGGCGCATGTAGTGGCCAGCGGGCACATGCATCCTGCATGCATGGCCAGTTAGCCAAGTCCATGCGCCAACTCCGATGCAGCAACGCAAAAGAAGAGAGCGGTTATTGGGAAAAAGCGAGTAGTTAGCAGCGGGCCTTATAAACACGAACAACTCGCTCTCCCGCTTCCGTCTCCCCCCCCCCCAATTCCCCCCGCTCCCCAATGTTCC
>NC_041383.1:295024310-295029539 GCF_002162155.2 Triticum dicoccoides | reverse complement strand
TGGTAGAATCTCTGATGGACCAAATCAGCGATCTTCTGGACATCATCCTTGAGGAGCTCATCTCGCATCTCCCGACCAAGGATTGCTGCCGCACACAAGTCCTCTCAAATCGGTGGGGCCCTCTATGGCGCACCGCGCCCCTCAATCTTGACTGTTGTTAGATATCCGTCCTTCCTGAATTTGATCTCCTTAGAGCCATCGTCTCTTCTCACCAGCAGGGCCCCGTTCAATGCCTCTGCATCCCGACAAGCTACCTGATGTCCATACCCAGCAAGGTGGACGCTTGGTTGACATCCCTGAATTCGGAAAACTCCAGCAGTTTGAGTTGTACCATTACCACAAAAGTTTCATACCACGAACACATCGAGAATTTGTGCCCACACCACCGTTGTCCATCTCGTGGTTTTCCTCCTCTCTCCACACTGCCACCTTTGCCCGATGCCATCTACCAGACGATCTGGTACAAATGCTTCGAGTCCCACTGCTAAAAAAACTTTTGCTTGTGGTGGTTTATTTGTCGGAGGCCTCACTGCACAACATCATCCACTCCAGTTGCCCTGCCCTGGAGCGCGTGCTGATTGTTTTGAGAATAGAAATCCATATCAGTTATCTCCAAATAAAGTTGCCTCACCTTAAAAGCATTGGAATTTGTTTTGAAGGACAGCACCTCATCATCGAAGATGCCCCTTCACTTGAAAGGTTGCTCCTTGATAATTGTTATACACCTTCACAAATAACTGCCGTCTCTGCGCCCAAACTGGAGACCTTGGGTGTAATTCGTGACCCGTTTAATAATCACAAGGAGTTGATGTTTGGCTCCTCACTTTTTCAGGTACCGTATATTATCATGTACACATTTGTAATCATATGCTGCATTTTCCATTTGTGCGCATAAGTTTTATATCATCTTGGAGTACACTTTGTGTACTAATATTATGTTATATGCTCAGTGAAGAGTTCGTCCATTGATAGCCTATCAATGCTGCTGGATTCTGTCAAGATCATATATATCAGAATGTATAGTTTTGATCTGGACATAATTATTGGCTTGCTGTGATGCTTCCGATCTCTGGAGAGTTTATACATAGAGGTGATGATTTCATGCACGTTGAAAGCCCGTATATATTGTACTAGAATTAACTGTTCAGTTGTCGTTCTTTCGACATACTCTTTTTTCAGACCTTAACTGTTTTCAATCTTCATGTCTACTTAGGCAAAATCACATGGAGAAAAACATATAACCAATCGGTGGCATAATAAGAACAAGGATTTTCTTAGTTCTCTTGACATTCGTTTGAGGACAATAACGATGGAACGATATGCATGAAACCAGGCAAACAAAAGCTTTGTCACATTCTTCCTGTTGAATATGAGGTTACTATTGTCCATGAGGCTTAATTTTTACCGCAAGGGATTTCTCATGGACGAACATGTTGAACAGAAAAAAATAGAAGGTTTAGGTGGACAAATGGGCTTCTAAACGTGCTCGGCTTCTATTTACAACAAGTTGTAGTCATCCTGAAATAATTTTTTTTGCACAGGATGTTGATTTTATGGATCAGACCGATCCATTTGTTTGTGACTGCAAAAAAGAGTGGTTGGTTTAGATGTTACTGTCATGTTCAATCTGGGTTTTGTCTAAAAAATTTGATGAAAAATTAATCCTTGGGCTTTTTGTACCATTTTTATGCTTGAGTTGCATGTTGTTGCCCTCGTACTCCCCTCCACCTGCCACTACACTGCCGCATCTTCCACGGCTGATGTTCGTTCCCGTCCGAGGCCTCGCCGTCGTTCTCCGCCTTGGTTCGCTCACTGTGCCCGCCCCCGTCTGGCGTTGTCAACATGGTCAACAACCAAGAGGAATTAGGAGATGACTGTACACGGAGAGGCTGATAGTAGGGACCCACCAGGGTCATTGCATTTCGCAAGCAGGTGCCTCGTTATTACAAGCCAAAAAAAATACTTCCTCCTAATTGTTTGACAACTAGGTCCCACGCCATTGTCAATGTAGTCAATAAATGAGAAAATAACACAATGAGCGAATAACAGCAGGGACCCAGCAGCTCGCCCAGTTGTTTTTTAGTTTCAGAGACGGAGCTCAACTGCGCGCTATGTGGGGGTTGTGGCCCGTCTAGCCCACGCTTACGCTTTTATTAAGCACATGACGAGCCCAGTTGATATATATTTTTCTTTCTAAAATTGGCTAGCCCAGTTCTTTTTTTGGAGAATACCAAAACCGAGGCCTACTTGCTTTTCTCACCCCTACGGGGCTGTAAATCTTTCAAGACGAGGAGGGATGTAAGTAGTAAGAAATGGGCTTCCCCAGAAAATGGGCTCTAAGTTGTAAGAAATAGGCTGTAATTTTTTCAACCAAAGCCAACCGGCAATTGCATGAAAATATCATTTTTTCAGGATTTCTCTACTCTCTACTCTTATAAAAACCAAAGCCAACTGGCAATTACATTACAATATCATCTTTTCTCCCACAAGATAAACTACTCATACAAATGCATCTTCATGTTCCGTGGAACGAACAGGCATTTTGCTAGTTAAGATTCTAAATTTCATTCATTTTTTTGCGGAGAATTGTTTCTTGAATTTTATTTTGATATATTTTTTTGAAAATTATTTTTAATGTGACTCTAAATTTCGTGATTAAAAGAGTTCGGACCTCATCGAAATATGCAAAATTTCATTGAATTTTTTAGCAGTGCCCAGATTATATGGTCTGTAATGCTAATAAAAAGAATATGGGCTTCAAATATCCTTAAGAATTAGCAATGGGCTATAAATTATTGAAAAAAATGGCTAATGGGTTGTATGATGTTTTCCACAAATTTGGAGGCCGACTTCTAGGCCTACTAAGTTGACGACGACACAGTCCTAAAAAATTTTTGACGCCTACGCAAGGCTTTGTCAACTTAGTCAACACACAGCAGTGACTGTTGGATGTCCATCCAACGGCCGCCGTGCTTCTTCAATCTCTGATCTCCCTGCTCTAGCTACCCAAACCAGTGCCGGCGGGACTGCCTGCTCCCTCCTCCCGTGGCTAGATGTGCTGCCGCCAGGCCATCCCTCTAACCACCCACACATCCTGTTATTTTTTGGCGATGTCAGCCTCACCCCGCAGCCGACCAGTCAACGCTCGTACTCCCCTCAGCATGGGCATCCGCTGCGGTGGCTTCGCCGGCTCCGGGTGGTTCTCTTCCTAGGCCTCGCCCTCGTCCATCGCATTTGTCCTCTCGGTGCGGCAAGGTCAACATGGTCAACAAACAACAGCCATCGAAAGAGGCTGACAGTAGGGGGCCACAGAGGGAAATGCCTCCTTATTACATGCAAAATAATGATTCCTCCACCTGATAGCTGGGACCCACCGGAAGGGCCTCTGTACTTCACGAAAAAATGTTACCCCCGCTGTCAGCTCGGACCCACCGGAAGTGCCTCCTTATTACGCACAAAAATGAATACTCTCCATGCTAGCTGGGACTCACCTTGGTGGGAGGCTGACTTGTGGGCCTACTAAGTTGACGGGGATGGAGGACTTTGTCAACTTAGTCAATATGAACGATTCTAGCTCCAGTGACCATACGATGTCCATCCAACGGTCGTAGTGCTTCTTCAACCTCTGGTCTTCATGCTCCAGTCGCCCAAATCAGCGCCGGTCGTGTCGCATGCTCCTGCCTCCCGTGGCCGGCTGTGATGAAGTGGAGGCCTCACTGCCTCTACTACTCACACCGCTGTCCAGGCCATCCCTCTACTCACCCACACCCCATGTTATTCTGCGCCAATGGGAGCCTCACACCGCAGCCGAACCGGTGAAACCTCGTACTCCTCTTCGCGTGGGCATCCACTGCTGCATCTTCCCCAACTCCGCATCGGCCCCTTTCTAAGCCTCATACTCCTCTCGGCGCGGCGTGGTCAATGTGGTCAACTACTGACTTCCATCAAAAGAGTACTGTACATGGAGAGGCTGACAGTTGGGTCCACGGCAGCCGCAAGGAAGTGCCTCCTTATTACGTGCAAAATAATTATTCCTCCACCTAATAGTGGGGACCCGGCGGATGGGCCAGTGTATTTCACGAAAAAAATTATTCGCCCCCTGACTGCTGGGACCCACCAGCTACATCTTCACACGCAAGGAAGTGCGCCCGGGCAACAAAAAAACGATTCGCCCCCCTGACTTCTGGGACCCACCAGCTACATATTCGCATGCAAGGAAGTGCCTGACAGTCAGGACCCACCTGGTCGAAGAGTACGTAGTGTTGTCATTCTGGTCGTGAACGTGTACGTACATACTGGTGGATGTCGAGGCGTGTATGTGTCATAGTAGAGGCGCGCACGTAGCATGTACACATACGTACAGCGGCCAGTGTGCAAGAAAGAAAATACGGCCACGTAGGTACATACGGGCGGGGTCTCGAATGCCTACTCGCGCATATATATGTACGGCCAGGGATCATGTACATGGCTGGGTCAGAACGGAGAAAGAGCGTCCTCGTCGTGTTCATGGGGAGCCAATCGGCTGGGTCGGAACGGAATGCGTCGTTGTGTTCATCGGGAGGGCTTGGACGGAACAGGTAATGGAAACGAGGCATGGCGTACTGCAGAACGGAGGAAACGGCCTTGTGTTCGACCGGCCACGTTCGAAACGGGATCCTGTTCATCGGGAGGGGTCTGGCATACCGCAAAACAGAGGAAACGGACTTGTGTTGGACCTCCTACGGTCGAAACGGGGTCCTGTTGATCAGGAGGGGTGTGGCGTACCGCAAAACAGACGAAACGGACTTGTGTTGGAGCGTTACGGTCGAAAGGGGGTCCTGTTCATCGGGAGGGGTGTGGCGTACCGCAAAACGAGACTCCACGGGATACTGTTCATCTCCACCGTCGACCTCCTCCAGCCTCCACGAGCTAATGTTCATCCACCGTCGACCTCCTCCAGCCTCCACCTGCGACTATTCATCCACGGGCTCATGTTCATCCAGCCTCCACCGCGCGCTACTCCACCGGCTACTGTTCAACCACCCCTCTCCACGGGCTCCTGTTCAACCACCCCCCATGGGCTACTGTTCATCCACCCCTCCACCATCTACTGTTCATCCATCCCTCCACGGGGTCGTCCTGTTCATCCATCCCTCCACGGGGTCTTGTTCATCCAGCCCCAACCGACTCGATCGATCGGGGTCCTGTTCATCCAAAGGCAACGCCATGGGGTCCTGTTCATCCACCCCC
>NC_041383.1:294994057-295024018 GCF_002162155.2 Triticum dicoccoides | reverse complement strand
AGTAGCAAAGGAATCGCTCGATCAGGTTAGTTAACAACCATCGATCGATCTCTCGGGTTCAATAACGCTTAGTGTGCAGTGCAACAGCTCGGGTTCAGTATAGGTGAACTCCTCGCTCGGGTTCAGTTAGAGCCCAACGCCACGCACACACGCGCGTAATTGGACGAGAGAAACGCACATCGCTCGGCCCCCAACCACCCACCGTAACCGGGAACTCGCCGAAAATTTCCTCGCCCTCGCTTCTACCACGGTTTTTTCCGTCATGGATGGCCCAAAGAATGTCATGCGGTTGCGTCTCCGGCCCTCCCAGGACGAAGATCCCATTTTCTGTCATGATTTTTTGTCATAGAAGAAGGAGCCCACCACATCTATGATGATAACGGGTTTTGTCACACTTATCGTCAAAGAAGTGTCATAAGTATGACAGAAAAAATTTCGTTCGGCCCAAAATGTCACGGATGTGTCTTTTTTTGTAGTGTAAGGCCGCGTCCCACCCAGCCACGGCCTCAGGCAAGGTGACACAAGACCAGGAAAGCCTCGCGAAGACCACGACAACGGCAACGGAGGACCAAGCTCAACAGAAAGAAGCCCCCAGGGCTGAAGAGGCCGCACCAAGCAGCCAGGTGCTGGGGGCTCCATCGCCCCACGAAGCACCTCAACCTCCGGAAGACGCAGGCCACGTCAGCGCACCCACCGTCGTCGAGCATCCGGTGTACTTCGTCAGCACGGTGTTGCGGGATGCAAGATCACGGTACCCCATGCCTCAGAAGCTCTTACTCGCGCTCTTGGTGGCCTCACGTAAGCTGCGGCACTACTTTCGAGGTCACCCCATCAAGGTCGTCTCGGCCTACCCATTGGAAAGAGTGCTCAGGAGCTCCAACTCCGCTAGGAGGGTCGCCGAATGGAACATCAAGCTGTAGGCATTTTAGTTGGAGTTCAGCACAACCAGGATCATCAAGGGAGCCGCCCTTGCGGATTTTGAGGCTGAATGGACGGAGGCACCAGGGCTCAAGGCGGGCGAGGATCGGTTCCTCTCCCCGGGAAGCGAGGCACCAGATGGTAGGGTCATGTACTTCGATGGCGCATTCTCGCGGCAGGGCGCGGTTGCTGGTGTTGTGCTTATATCCCCCACTCTGGACTAGCTCTACTACGTCGTACAGCTCTGTTTCCAGCAGGGCGAGAAGGTCTCCAACAACATAGAAGAATATGAGGGCCTCATAGCAGGCCAAAAAGCTGCTACAACACTGGTTGTGAAGTGCCTTGTCATGAAGGGCGATTCACAACTCCTCGTCAACTTCTCCAACAAGGTGTATGAGCCGAAGGACGAGCACATGGAAGCGTATCTTGCGGAAGTGCGCAAGATGGAGAAGCAGTTCTGGGGGCTGGAGTTGCAGCATATGCCATGCGGCACCAACCAAGAAGCTGATGACATTGCCAGGAGGGCCCCAAGACGGCTGCCTCAGGAGCCTGGCGTTTTCAAAGAGCGACTCTTCAAGCCGTCGGCGTCACCGTCGCTTTCAAGAACGGCACAGACTCGGGAAGAGCTCCCTCAGCCACCTGCCACAGGAGCCCGGCCTGTGGCCCGACCTCGGGAGCGCGCCTACTCTTGGCGTTGGAGCCTCAGGAGGGATGCTGGACCAAGGAGTTCAAAGAATACCTGATGCAAGGGACACTGTCAGAGACAGAGAAGGACGCGGAACGCGTGGCTCGGCAAGCCATGGCCTATTGCATCCAAGACGGTGAGTTATACCGGAGGCGGCCGAATGACGTTTCCCTGTGCTGCATCTCCAGGGAACAGGGGAAGGAGCTGCTGGCAGACATACATGGTGGAGACTGCGGACACCACTCGTCGTCATGGACTCTCATCGGCAAGGCATTCCGCTGCGGGTTCTACTGGCCTACAACACTCAATGATGCATCCGAGCTGGTGAAGTCCTGCGAGGCCTGCCAATTCCACGCCAAGCAGATCCTTCAGCCAGTGCAGGGCCTGCAGACCATCCTGCTCTCATGGACGTTCGCGGTCTGGGGGCTGGATATCTTGGGCCCATTCCCTCGAGCGCCTGGGGGGGCTACTGCTAACTCTACGTCGCCATCGACAAGTTCACCAAGTGGGCGGAGGTGGAAGCCGTCTGCACCATCCCAGCCGGTTCCGCGGTCAAGTTCATCAAGGGCCTCGTGAGCCGGTTTGGGGTCCCTAACCGCATAATCACCGACAACGGTTCGCAGTTCACCAGCAATCTCTTCAAAATGCGTTGTACTAACCTTGGAACGCAGATCTGCTATGCTTTGGTGGCGCACTGCTGGAGCAATAGCCAGGCCGAAGGTGCTAACGCGGAGGTCCCGAGGGGCCTTAATACTAGGACCTTCAAGAAGAAGCTGGAGGCCTATGGCAGGGGCTGGTACGACGAGCTCCAGTCCATGCTATGGTCCATCCGCACTACCGCCACCAAGCCAATGGGCGAGACCCTGTTCTTCCTCGTCTATGGAGCAGAAGCAGTTCTCCCTCACGAGGTCAGGCGTTGCTCCGCATGGGTCCTGGCATTTTATGAGGTGCAGAAGGACGCCATGCGGGGGATGGACCTCGTGCTGGGGGAGGAACGCCGCCGTGAAGCCACGCTACGGGCGGCAAGATACCAGCAGGCGCTGCGGCGGTACCACTATCGTAGCATCTACCCCAGGATGCTCAAGGTAGTTGACCTCATACTAAGGCGGGTGCTCTCCGGGGAAGGGTTGCATAAGCTTTCACCCATGTGGGAGGGCCCGTTCAAGGTCGTCCATGTCTCCAGGCCTGGTGCCGTGTGCCTGGAGTCTCAGGAGGGGTACCCATCCTGAACGCCTGGAACATCCAGCACCTCCGGAAGTTCTACCCCTGAAGAAAGGCCCGATGCCTGTGAAGAAGGCCCAGTGCCTGTGAAGCTCGCCTCCCGAAGAAAGGCCCGGTGCATGTGAAGAAGGCCCAGTGCCTGTCATGCTCGCCGCCCGTGACACTCTCAGGTAATAATGAGTGGGGTTGTACATGCCCCGGAGTCTCAGGAGTGCCGCCCTTGGACCTGGGGGGCTCCCTCCCACGCCCAGTGGCAGCACTTAGCTCCGCGCTGGTGAGAAGACGTCGAAGACTAGACTAGGTGCCGGACGCGGCTTTTCATTTGCTTTCTGCAGTTGGCTCGCTCTTCCTTGTTTGAACCTTGATTAAAGTTGCTTCTGATATTCTTTGTCGGTCCCATTCCATCGCCTTCTGCATCCCTTTTCTGTCTTCTAGCTCTTTGTTTGACTTGCCCTCTCTCACAAGCCTCGCGAGGGGCTGTACGGGTGCCCTCGCGAGCCCCCTTCTCTCCTGATTTTCACGAGGCGTTCTTGTTCGAGTTCGCAGCAGGAGCATCCCTCTCAGTCTGTGCCCATCGGGTACCGCAACACGAAGCATCGGCCACGGCCAGCAGCCCTCGCGACCAAGGTTCAGTAAATGGTAGCCTTTCAACAAGTTTTTGCAGCTCTTAGGGTGACCGACGAGGCCTGAAGCAGGCATCTCGCGAGGTGGAAACTACTTCAAACGTACCGAGCTAAGTTGTTCCTACACGCCAACGTACGACAATAAAGCCATGACACCACACAGAAACAATAAATACAACATGGTAACTAGGAAACAATAGTTTGTTGCACGCCCCCATGGGGCCCCATACTTGTCTCTTTCAATGCAGGAAGGAAAGAAAACAAAACAAAAGCAGCGCATGCCCTGCAGCAGTTTGCGAGGAGGGATCTACGGCGACCTCCTGATCTCAGCCAGACCCCGCCTCGCGCTTCACCGAAGTGTTGCGATGGGACACCCCACTGCCACCCTTGAGGCAGACACGGTGGCATGGCGGTTGATCGTAGCCACTGCTGGAGGAGCTGTCGTCGGAGGAGGAGCAGCTTTAGCTTGACGAGCTGCTGTCAACGCCCGGAGCGGGTTCACCTTCACCCTTGTCATGGCCGTCACCAAGTCCGAGCACCTCGTCGCAGTCGCTGTCTTCTGGGTAGCACCCAAGGCGACGACCATCACCTCCGAACACCCTCACGTAGAGGGTCGCATCGCCGTCATACCTGAAGTGGAGGGTGCATGGCCTACCCAGGCCGCGCGCACAGGCAAACGTCTGCTAGCCTCGGGCCAAGGCTGCATTGCCGGCGACGGAGACCTCCACCGTGACCCAGGAGGTCTTGCTGCAGCAGCCATCCACCTGCAACCAGAGCCGCCTGGACCAGTGGCCGGTAGCTCGCCGACGAAGAATCACGGAAGCTGACGCCAGTTGCCGGCCGGGTTTTCCGACCACACGACGAGCTCCAACATCACCTTCGCCGAGTGAAAGTGTGGCCGGGGAGGCCGCGCAGCCACAGCACGCCTTCCCCCACCAACCGGGCTGCCTCGACATGGGCGACCACCACCACGTGAAGGGCCACCACCGCGACCGCGATAAGCCATGGCAGGGGTCGCGGAGTGCTTGCGAGGGCGACCACGTCTGTGCTTGGGCGGAGGAGAGCCAGGTCCTTCCTGGCGAGCCTTCCCCTTCTCTGCGGCTGAAAACCTCTTCGCGGGCGCCATGAGGGACACAACAAGCAATAGAGCAAGGGAGGAGAAGCGAGCGGAATGGGAAGAGATGGGCGACAGGGGCTTTCCCCCTCTTCATTTATAGCCCAAGGGAGGCCAACCTTCGACCCCCGCGATTGCAGGTAATGAAGAGCCTTTTTGCATGCAGCAGGGTCTCGTCAAATGAGGCAGTTGTTGAGGCAGCATGGGGAAGCGGAGACGCCCACGTCCAATCAGTCGCCACGCATCGAACAAGGCCGCAGGCTGTTGGGGCCCGCGGTGCTCCGCACTTGCCCTTTGGCTTCGCCGCTAAGCAAAGTCCGAGTGCGCCTTGGGCCCGGGGGCTACTGTCGGCGTTTTGGGAACGGGGGACCCCAGACTTGCCTACCTGCGGCCCGCGGCGTGGTTCCGCCAGTGGCCCAGTATGGCCCGTCTTCATAAACCCAACACTCAAGACCCTCGCGAGGGGCCAAGCCTCGCGGGGTGGATGACACAAGGCCTCCTCAGGGGCGGCCTCACCAGGAAGGCTCGCGAGGAGGCGGAGAGACAAGGCAAGGGGTACCTCGCGAGGTGCCCATGACACGAGCCATGACGACCGGGCGCCAGCCCGCGCAGTGTCCTCATTCCCCTTTGGTGCTAAGGGGGTGATGGAATCCTGGATTAGGGGGTATCCGGACAGCCGGACTATGTACAACGTCCGGACTATTGAAGCATGAAGGTACAAGACTCAAGACTTCAGCCCGTGTCCGGATAGGACTTTCCTTGGCATGGAAGGCAAGCTTGGCGATCCAGATATTATATTTCCTTCCTTGTAACCGACTCCATGTAAACCCTAGCCCTCTCCGGTGTCTATATAAACTGGAGAGGTTGGTCCTTAGAAGGCCGATCACAATCACAATCATACCATCATAGGCTAGCTCCTAGGGTTTAGCCTCTACGATCTCGTGGTAGATCTACTCTTGTACTACCCATATCATCAATATTAATCAAGCAGGAAGTAGGGTTTTACCTCCATCGAGAGGGCCCGAACCTGGGTAAACATCTGTGTCCCTTGCTTCCTGTTACCATCAGCCTCAATGCACAGATCGGGACCCCCTACCCGAGGATCCACCGGTTTTGACACCGACATTGGTGCTTTCATTGAGAGTTCCTCTGTGTCGTCGCTATCAGGCTCGATGGCTCCTTCAATCGTCATCAACGATGTTGTCCAGGGTGAGACTATCCTCCCCGGACAGATCTTCATGTTCAGCGGCTTCATGCTGCGGGCCAATTCGCTTGGCCACCTGGATCAGATCGATAGCTATGCCCCTCGCCATCAAATCAGGTTCGGAAACCTGAACTACACGGCGGATACCCGTGGAGACTTGATCTTCGACGGATTCGGGCCAGTGCCAGGAGCGCCGAACAGTCACGATGAGCACGGCTTAGACCTGTTGTCAGACGTTGCTCGGGATATCACCCCGACAGAAGCCTCGGATCTAAATCCGGGGCAAGTTGCTTCGCCTGAGGATAGAAGGCTGGACCCCGCCCCGCAGGCCGTACCCTCATCGGCGATGGAGCCGAACACAAGTCTCACCTCTGAGGAAGCCTGTGACTCCGGACCCCCGGACTCGTGCCCGGTTGTAGGCTCCAGTCCGTGCGCCCCCGAGCCCGCCGAGCCTAATTGGGCTCCAGTGATGGAGTTCACCACGACGGACATTTTTCAGCACTCGCCCTTTGGCGACATGCTGAACTTATTGAAGTCTCTCTCTTTGTCAGGATACTCTGGGCCGAACTATGTCCGGCTTGGGTGGGAAGCAGACGACGAGGCAATTTGTTGCCCACCCACCACCCATTTCATTGCCACGATCGATGATCGAACCGACGTGCTCGACTTCGACTCCGACGACATCGACGGTATGGACGACGATGTAGGAGAATTACAGGAGTCACTGCTCACCGGGTGATGGACTGCCACCTCCTCATACGATATATACATGGTGGACACTCCAAAAGAAACAAATGGCGATGAGGCAATGGAGGATAACCCCTCGGGAAGAAAAACAAAGTATGGGCGTCATCGGTGCCGCTCCAAGCCCCGCCACAACAATACCGGCCCCGGAGACGAAAATAATCCAGATGACGCCGAAGAAGCATATGACCCTGACCAGCCCGCCTTCGAGCAGGCCGAACAGGAGGATGCAGATCAGCCCAGAAGAACAGGCGACAGACACATACCCGGAGGAGGACAACTACATGTTCCCCCTCCGAAGACGAGATTAGCCTCGGCGACGATGAATTCGGCGTGCTTGAGGATCCTGTGGAGCAGGAGCGCTTCAAGCGCAGGCTTATAGCCACTGCGAGGAGCCTGAAGAAGAAGCAGCAGCAACTGCAAGCTGATCAAGATCTGCTCACAGATAGATGGACTGAAGTCCTGGCAGCCGAGGAATACGGACTCGAATGCCAAACGGCTGACCAGCCACCCCGTGGCCAGGATAAAACGGGATATCAGCCCGGATACCAGCCTGCACCCCCACACCGATACACTACGGCTCAGGGTAACAGGAAAGACATGTAAGATATTCTGGAGAACAAAGCAGGACAGCCAAGATCGATCTACGGATTGAGGGGGCGCGCCCCAGTGCATGACGGTGACCGTCACGCCAGATATATCATCAACAAGTCCGGCCGGGCCGAACACAGCAACCCAGACCAATCCAACCTCCGTAGCCACATAGCTCGGCACAGAGGCGCCGCACATCCCCTCTGCTTCACTGACGAAGTGATGGATCATGAATTCCCAGAAGGGTTCAAACCCGTAAACATCGAATCGTAGGATGGCACGACAGACCCCGGAGTATGGATTGAAGATTTCCTTCTCCACATTCACATGGCCCGCGGAGATGATCTACACGCCATCAAGTATCTTCCCCTTAAGCTCAAAGGACCAGCCCGACACTGGTTAAACAGCCTGCTAGCAAATTCCATTGGCAGCTGGGAAAACCTGGAAGACGCATTCCATGATAACTTCCAGGGCACATATGTGCGACCACCGGACGCTGATGACCTGAGCCACATCACTCAACAGCCCGGAGAGTCAGCCCGGAAATTCTAGACTCGGTTCCTAACTAAAAAGAACCAAATAGTCGACTGTCCGGATGCCGAAGCCCTGGCAGCTTTTAAGCATAATATCCTCGATGAGTGGCTCGCTCGACACCTCGGCCAGGAAAAACCCAAGTCCATGGCAGCTCTCACGACACTAATGACCCGCTTTTGTGCGGGTGAGGATAGCTGGTTGCCTCACAGCGGCACCACGCCACATTCCAGCACTTCGGATGGCCGTGATACTAACGGCAAGCCACGACGCAACAGACATAAGAGACGAAACAACGGTGACATCACTAAAGACACGGCAGTCAACACCGGATTCAGCGGATCTAAGTCCGGACAGCGAAAAAAGTCGTTCAAAAGAAATAATCAGGGACCGTCCAGTCTGGACCACATACTAGAGCGCTCGTGCCAAATTCATGGCACACCGGACAAACCAGCCAACCACACCAATAGAGACTGCTGGGTGTTCAAACAGGCTGGCAAGATAAACGCCGAAAACAAGGACAAGGGGCTGCACAACGACGATGACGAAGAGCCCCGGCATCCGAACACGGGGGGACAAAAGAAATTTCCCCCCAGGTGAAAACGGTCAGCATGATCTACGCCACCCATATCCCCAAGCGTGAACGGAAGCGGGCACTACGGGATGTCTATGCAATCAAGCCAGTCGCCCCCAAGTTCAATCCATGGTCAGCTTGTCCGATCACCTTTAACCGTAGGGATCACCCTACTAGCATCCGTCACGGCGGCTCAGTCGCATTGGTCTTAGACCCAATCATCGACGGATTCCACCTCACGCGTGTCCTTATGGACGGCGGCAGCAGCCTGAACCTGCTTTATCAGGACACAGTGTGCAAGATGGGCATCGATCCTTCAAGGATCAAGCCCACCAAAACTACTTTAAAGGTGTTATTCCTGGAGTAGAGGCCTGCTGCATGGGCTCTATAACATTGGAAGTGTTCTTTGGATCCCTGGACAACTTCAGGAGCGAAGAGCTAATCTTTGACATCGTCCCTTTCCGCAGTGGCTACCATGCACTGCTCGGACGAACCGCATTCGCTAGATTCAATGCGGTGCCACACTATGCATATCTCAAGCTCAAGATGTCGGGACTGCACGGGGTCATCACTGTCAATGGAAATATGGACCGCTCCCTTCGAACAGAAGAGCATACGGCAGCCCTCACGGCAGAAGTACAATGCGGCCTCCTCCGACAAACCAATCCGGCGACAACTTCGAGCACTGTCAAACGAGTTCGGAGCACCCCGCAACAGGATCATCAGGAACGTCAAGATCGTGATTAGCAGTCCGGCCTCCGCTCAAGCCCCCTCCAAAGCAGCATCCGTGCCGAGCGTACACAATTACACACTCAAGATACCTTGGGCATAGGCGGAGGCACATCAACGACTCAGTCGATAATGTGGGTAACCGCTAAATAGCTTCATACTCTTTCCCTCTTACCTTTCAGGACACCGCGTTAGTGCAGCATCCTCAGAAGAGCCGAATTGCCGGACTCATAGGGGAGAGACATCCAAGGAGGCAACAGACGTGCAGAACAGAAGAAAACCCAGGTGGAATCTATTTGCGGTCATTATACCTGCTTTATCTATCTGTACACAGCCTGCCCCTGGATAGGACATGTCAAATAGTCCTATTTATCTCCGCTTAATGCATCCATTGTAAACATATGCCTAAACATATTTTTCGTCAATGGGAGATTGTATATAGCGTCAGCTTATTATCCTTATTTGAGCATTTTTTTTCTCTTATAAATGTTTATTTGATATTGCATCCGTACACTTTGGTGCGGCCAGTTTGCCAGGGGCTTCTCACGGCGCCCTGTAATACGGGAAATAAAGTCCGAACACTTTCAACAGTGCAGCACCCTGAACTTATAGCATTATATGCATCAGCTCTGAATCATGTCTTGGGTCTACAGTTGGGATAGCCTAGCTCCCTTGTTTTGGTGCCTTACGTTCCGTTATATCGGCTAAGGTAGCGCAGGGAGAACTACTGCGATTGTGTCCCGGTTCTTCCGGACGAGCACCTCAGTAAAGAAAGCCGAAAACTGACCGGCATGATGTGGCAAGAGCTGGTAGCTGTTCAAGAGGTACTATAATCCTTAAACATTTTCTGCTTTAGGCGATAAATCGGCTTTGTCCGATCTAAGCGTATATAGCGCCCCAATTCGGCCTTCCAGATTCTAGGGGCTTCGCCGAAATTTAAAATTGTAGACTTCTATGGCTAAGTGAAAGTTATAAAGCCGCATAGTCCGATTGCCACGTTCGCTGCGCCGGACACCTCCTTAAAGGACCAAACATTTGGATAAAGAGTGTCCGGGTTTTCCACGAACACACCAGTGCTAGCCACATGGGGGCGGAAGCCGACGACTGGCCTACTTTCAGGATTTTATAAACAGCTGCACAGAAGGTAATATTTTAAATAACAAAAGCGCTACATAGCGCAAGTAACTTCATCCTTAAAATACAAACATGACAGAAGTGAATTCACTCAAAAATGGTGTCCTTGGTACATTCATCAGCCATGAGACGAGCCCCCTTCATAACGTCGTCATAGTACAGCTCGAGATGGCGATGCGCCTTGCCCTCCGGCGGCCCGTCCTTGACCAGCTTCTTCGCATCCAACTTGCCCCAATGCACCTTGACGCGGGCAAGGGCCAGGCGGGCACCCTCGATGCACACGGATCGCTTGATCACCTCAAGCCACGGGCAGGCATCCACCATCCGCTTGATCAGGCCGAAGTAGCTACTGGGCATGAGCTCACCAGGCCACATCCGGACTATGAAACCTTTCATAGCCAGTTCGACCGCCCTGTGGAGTTCGACCAACTGCTTCAGTTGGTCACTCAGAGGCATCGGGTGTTCGGACCCAGCATACTGGGACCAGAACAGCTTCTCCGTTGAGTTCCCCTCCTGGGCATGGTAGAACTCCGCAGCGTCTGATATGCTGCGTGGCAGATCTGCGAATGCCCCTGGAGAGCTCCGAATTCGAGTAAGTAAAAGAAATGCCTCCTCCACATGTTTGCTTTGCATAAAGAACTTCTTACCCGCTGCTATCTTCTTGGCCTCCTGGATCTCCTGCCATGCTTTCTCGGCTTCGGCCTTGGCGTCTTTTAAATTCATAAGGGCCTTCGCAAGCTCGGCCTCTTTCGCCTTCAGATCATGCTCCACGGACTCGCATTTCTTGCCGAGGTCCTGGAGCTCTTGCTGTACCTCACCCACCCTAGCACTTTGCTTTTTGCGCTCCTTACACTCCGAGGCCGCCCTGTCTTCAGCCTCGGACAGCGCCTTCTTCAGGGATGCCACTTTGGCGGTGTCCCCTGTTACACGGTCCCGACACTTAGGTCGAGCTCTCCCTGCGCCTGGTCCAAGTCCCGCTTCAGTTCGGCAACCTCGGCAGTACGGGCAGCAGCAGCAAGCAGCTCAACCTGCTTATTCACCATAGTACTTATGATTAAACTCCTGCAGATTATAATTGACCCTCCGCTTGGCTTTTCTTTCCGAACGCCAAACAGAGTATCATGGGCTACTACCTATCGGGTGGTAATTTTGCACATATTTATTACTTACCTCGAAGCCTGTTAGGAGGCTGGTGCAAGCTTCAGTTAGTCTGCTCTTGGCGGACGAAACCTTCCGAATCACCGTACTCATAAGAGTACGATGCCCCTCATCCAGGGAAGCGCCGCGAAGCGCTTCCAGCAAACCATCCGGTGCCTCATGCGCAACGGAAGTCCGCGACACAGACGGCTCGCCCGCCCTAGCGAGGGGTCGCCCGCCTGAGTCCGGAGCCATCGAAGGTTCCGGAATCATGTTCGGCTGAGAGCCCGGCTGGCCATGGCTCTCACCAACAAGATCCGCGGGGATCTTGAAACCCGCGTGTCTGACGTTTGGGACCCTGCCTCGGGGCGCCTCCAGAGTCACCACCCCCCGCTCTAGGAGCCTTCGGGACAACACCTCTGTGTCATCCGCGTGTTGAGGAGTAGTGGCCGTCGGAAGCGAATTGATCTCCGAATCACTCAAGGACCCGGAGGAAGACACTTCGGGAAGATCCCTGGCCGGGCTACACATATGTTCGGCATTATAAAATGCAAAAACTATGAAGTGAAATCATGATAGAATGCGGACACGTACGATCGCACTAGGGGCTTCCCCCTGGGCAGCCACCCCTCCTCACTATGAGCGGCCGTGGCAGAATAGTCCAGAAGGGGCACCTTCCCCTTCTTGGACGCCCCAGCCTCACCTTTCGGGGCGGCTTTTCTTTTCTTCCCCTCCCCAGTGTGGGAGGTGGAATTTCTTCTTGATTGTCCCCGCCTCCGCAGGAGGAATCTGACTCGTCGTCATCCGGCGAGAGGGGTATGACAGCTTTGCGCCGGGGCCTTTTCCGGCCCCCTGGTCCGCCTCCTCGGACCCCTCATCCTTTCTGGATGGGGCGTCTTCTTCTTCTTCCTCCTCCCCTTCATGGGAGGAGTCCGCCTCGTTGTCTTCAGACGAGGCCTCTGGCACAACCTTACGCCGCAGACCCTTTCGGACCCCCGGGGCCTTCTTCTCGGCCTTCTTCTTCGGCACCTTGTACGGTGCCAGGACCAGCATCTCTGTTAGGAGAGCATCAGCTGGGCCTTCCGACAGCGGAGCCGGGCAGTAAACCGCTCCGCTGTCTCCACATAATCCTGAAGCAAATATGCACAACTACTTAAAGCACTCCCATGAATATATTGGGGAAAACTGGGTCGGGTGTCAGTCGGAGGACTCACTGGCCTAGGAGCCCGCGTGGCGTGAAGCCCGCGGTCCTCGGATGTGGGAGGAGGTACTTCGGAGGCCTTCAACAGCACCTTCCATGCGCCTTTGTGCGTCATGTCGTAGAGCCTCTGGAGCGTCTGGTGCTCGATCGGGACGAACTCCCACAGACTGATTGCCCGCCTCTAGCAGGGCAGGATCCGGCGAACGAGTATGACCTGGATCACATTGACAAGTTTGATGTTCTTGTCCTTCATGCTTTTGACGCATGAGTGGAGTCCGACCAGCTCCGTGGAATCACCCCAGGATAGGCCCTTCTTCTCCCAGGAGGTGAGCCGCACGGGGGCTCCAGATCGGAACTCGGGGGCCGCTACCTAGTTGGCGCCACGCGGCTCGGTGATGTAGAACCACCCCGATTGCCATCCTTTTACGGTCTCTGCAAAGGAGCCGTCAAGCCATGTGACATTGGGCATTCTGCCCACCATGGCCCCTCTGCACTCCGCCTGTTAGCCGCTTACCACCTTCGGCTTCACACAGAAAGTTTGCAGCCATAGGCCGAAGTGAGGCCGGATGCGTAGGAAGGCCACGCACATGAGATGAACGCCGAGATGTTGAGGAAGAAATTTGGGGCTAGATCGTGGAAATCTAGCCCGTGGTAGAACATGAGCCCATAGACGAAGGGATGGAGTGGAAATCCCAGTCCACGGACGAAGTGGGCCACGAATACGACCCTCTCGTGGGGTCCTGGGGTCGGAATGACCTCCCCGGCGTCTGGTAGACGGTGCGCTATGTCCGCGGCCAAGTATCCGGCCGCCCGAAGATTGGCGATGTGCTTCTCCTTGATGGTGGAAGCCACCCACTTGCCTCCTGCTCCGGACATGTTTAGCTATGCGGGGAAGACTTGGGCTTGGGCGCTGGAGCTCGAGGGGGCAAGAGTGGGCAAAGGAGGAAGAAGGCCTGGGTGAAAATGGCGGAATCTTATCCCTTTATAGAGGCGCCGAAAGCGGTGCGCCTCCCCGCCTGCCCGTTGGGAATCGCTTGTTTCCCAGGTGCCACGATTAATGGCGTGGTGAGATTACCCATACTCGTATTGATGAGAATCCCGTAATTAGGGGACACGATCTCTGCTTTGACAAGACATGTCACAGAAACCGCCTCGTAATATGTGTTGTAGCTGGTTGTGGGAAAACGGATCGAATAATGATCCGACCGTAATAACATGTCACGTCATCAGAAAAAGTTGTCAGGAAATTGCATTTTTTAAATATCATTCTCTCTATGGTGGCATGTGAAGATCATCTCGCATATCCGGACACGGTCTAAGTATTCGATGATTACATTGGAGTATTTGGAGGAGGAACCCGCCTTGCAATGCCGAAGACAATACTGCGTGCCGGACTCATCGTCATTGAAGCCTGGTTCAGGGGCTACTGAGAGAGTCCTGGATTAGGGGGTATCCAGACATCCGGACTGTGTACAATGTCCGGACTATTGAAGCATGAAGATACAAGACTCAAGACTTCGACCTGTGTCCGGATGTGACTTTCCTTGGCGTGGAAGGCAAGCTTGGCAATCCGGATATTATATTTCCTTCCTTGTAACCGACTCCATGTAAACCCTAGCCCTCTCCGGTGTCTATATAAACCGGAGAGGTTGGTCCTTAGAAGGCCGATCACAATCACAGTCATACCATCATAGGCTAGCTCCTAGGGTTTAGCCTCTACGATCTCGTGGTAGATCTACTCTTATACTACCCATATCATCAATATTAATCAAGCAGGAAGTAGGGTTTTACCTCCATAGAGAGGGCCCGGACCTGGGTAAACATCTGTGTCCCTTGTTTCCTGTTACCATCAGCCTCGACGCACAGATCGGGACCCCTACCCGAGATCTGCCGGTTTTGACACCGACAGGGGGCAAGCGCAGGCGTAATGTACCGAGGCATCTGGAAAAGGTTTCCATATCGGTGCAACAAGACCAAGACCTGCAGGACAGTAGGACGGATGTCACAATGGAGCCCAAGACGGCGTCACCACCAGCGCCTTTGACAGGCAAAGACCACCTTTAGTCAAGATAGCTTGTACTAGTTGTCCCCCTTCAAAATGGTCGTTGTTGGATCCTTTCCCGCTCAATATTTGGGAAGAGGACCAGGGCCTCTATAAATAGGGCTAGCCACCACAGTAGAAGGGGATCGAATCCTTCTCAAGCAGAACACCTCACCACCTCAAGAGCACCTCTCCTCATGCGGTTGTTCTTCCCTTGTACTATTCATCATCAGCCCAAGAGGCAATCCACCACCACACATAGGAGTAGTGTATTACACCACAACGGTGGCCCCAACTTGTATAAATCTTGTGTCTCTTGTGTTGTGACTTCATCGAGCTTGCTTAGAGATCGCGGCGAGGCTGAGGGCGTGTTTCGGTAGGGGGAAATCTTCACACGCACCCCAGTGTTTGAACCTTAAGGGTTTTGCCGGAACCCGATATCCGACAATATCCAAGTCAATTTTGTCAGGTCCAAGATTCCTTTGCAACTTATGCAGCTTGACTTCAGTGGCAGTGTGGAAGCATCTCACGGCCTATTACCACAGATGGGTATACCGACAACATGGGTAAATCAAAGGCCAAAACCATCAGCTCAGAACTGGTATACTCACGGATGGAATCAAGTACACGGACAATCTGTCATAAAAAGTATTTCCCCGTCAGCATCCCTGTCAGGCCAGTCTCAAGATGCTCATGTTTGAGGTATGCTACATCTACAAGCCCATATTCCGTTATATTACCCAGGTCTGAAGGCAGTTGAAACCTTGGTAAATATCTCCTTCTCAAGCCAAAGTGGCAAGTCAAGAGAAATCAGTATCATTGTTGGGCAATCAGATCTCGTCAGAATAATGGTCATGGTTCTCGGTACTGTTTGAATCCGGGAGACATGCATCTGTTTGAGAAACCCCCATGGCAGAAGTAAAAAGGTTTTCATGTCAAAAGGGGAATTTATGCTCAGGTCCCTTGAATATCACTAACAGACATGAAAGTATCACCGTCAGTGTAAGGCTTTGGTATATGAAGAAAGACCTGTCAGAATGTGCTAAATGTGAAGCAAACCACCCCAGAGCAAGGTAAGAGAATCATATGAAATTTGTGGGAACAATAAACAAAGGAGACGGATACCCGAGTTGGAAATGGTTTCCTTAAGATATATGCATACTTGTTCCCTGAGCAACCGAATCTCTAGGATGAGATTTATTTAAGGGGGGGTTTGTAACAGCCTGGTTTTTAGCCCTTTGTTTTTCTTTTTGGTTTATTTGATTTTTTTCTCTCTGTTTTTCTTTTTTGGAGTGGTTATGTGGCCTTGCCACCTCATTTCTTCCTCTCCCAAGTGGTTCCTCATTCTCAACCCTATTCCAAGACCATGCCGTTCCCATCCTAACCCAAATCCCAATATTCTTTTTCTTCGGGAAAATTCCTTTTCTATTAAGGGAATAACCTCATTTTCCCTAGGTTGTTAAGCAACCTATATTTCTGTCCATCAAAAAGTTCCAAAAAAATTCTCATAAATTGTTTGGGTCATATCTTGCTCAAATATGTCAAAATCCTTCCTTGGCCAGTTCAAAAATATTCCTCCAATATTCATTCTTCTATTATGTCCTGAATGGCATTCTGTGAAGGAAGTGCCATTTATCCTATCTTGTTTGCTCCCAAACTTTTTGGGCTTTCTTTTATGTCCAAATCATTGCCTCATGCCAAAATTCAACTTCATTTGCCTAGCCAATCTTCCTCAGTGATTTTTCAAAGTACCTTCTAACGGAAGCCATCGTGAAGGAAGTACTAGCTAGGCGTATCCAAATTATTTGAAATTTTGCATGCTCATTCATGTGCTCATATAATTGCCCTCCTCCAATTTTCAGCCCTATCCCTTCATTTATGTGAGCACGGGATCAAATCTTTGCTTCTATCAATATCTCCAGGTTGTGAAGCAAGTGTATTTTATATTGCTTCATTAATTTTCAAAATTTCCAGATCATGCTCCTATCCATATAAGATCTCTCCACCAAGTTTGAGACCATTTCATCAAGCCATTTTTCCTCCAATATTGTTGCAAGTTTTTGGTCAGTGGGGATGTTTGTGAAGCAAGTACCCCTTTGGCAAGTCCATTCGGTATGAATCTTTTTCAGCATCTTCATATGACCAAATGACCCTGCCTTAGCCAATTTCAGCCCAAGTTGCTCCTTCATTTGAGTGTATCATCCAAATCCCTTTTCTGGACCTAATATGCACTTACAAAGGAACTATATTATGCCTTGGTCCATTTCTCCTCAAGACCCCTAGGATTATAGTCCATCCATAGTTAATCACCCCAGACATATCATTTGGCTCCTTGCTCTTGTCAGCTGATAAAAAAATGTGGACAAGTTTGCTACAACAAACTTGCATCGAAGCCTCACATCACTGTAGAACAGCTTTGCTTGATCCATCAACTTCCTCAGCCTTAGTGATGCAGGGACAAATCACTAGACATGTCCATGCACCCTATCTTACCCTCTCCATGCTAGTGCCCGTGATGATTGCCGCCCTGGCATGGCGTTTCTCACGCTCTGGCGGCATCCGGCACGTTTTGAGCAGCGTGCAACTCGGCATTGGCAGTGTCCGCGCGTCTGGTGCTACCGACCAGGAACCGCCTCGCTGGAGCTATTCGATGCACGACCACGGGTGCATTGTGCCCTGTTTGGCTCCGAGCTTCTCCCATCTGTTTCCTCTGCTCCTGTTGCTCCGTGACCCTCCCCTGACCTCTCTTGTCCTCTCCCTCACCCTGTGATGCTCTAAAACATCATCGGAGCAGGCCCGTGCACCGTTGGCGGCAACCAAGATCGAGAGCGTTTGGCCGCACCTATTTAAGGCCGCCGCGCCCCCGCCTCTCTTCACTGGCAGCCTCACCTCACTTCTAGACCCTCCCTAGCCTTTTCTTTGAGCTACAGAAGCTCTCCTTGACCTCCACAACGGCCTTGGCCGCCGTTCGGCTCCGCTCAAATTCGAGTGAGTCGATGTCTCTCCCTCCATCTCTTCACCTCCACTAGACCACACAGACCCCGGCGATCCTCCCTGGTTTGTTTCCTCACCCCGAAGTGACCCAGGGCCTCGATCCCAACCCCGAACGAGCCACCATCCACCGCAGTCTGCACCACCACTATTCCCAAGCTTCCTGATGACCGAGCTACCCTGGAATGGGTCGTCCTCGTTGCCCTGAGCACGTGGGTAGGTCACGTCGCCGGAGACGGCCGGTAGCTCCAGCTATCGCCGTCGAGCGCCGCATCTGCCTTGGCTGCGCACGAGCAACGGAGGTAGAAGATGAGCTACAGAAGCTCTCCTTGACCTCCACAGGAGCCTTGGCTGCCGTTCGGCTCCGCTCAAATTTGAGTGAGTTGATGTCTCTCCCTCCATCTCTTCACCTCCACTAGACCACACAGACCCCAGCGATCCTCCCTGGTTCTTTTCCTCGCCTTGAAGCGACCCAGGGCCTCGATCCCAACCCCGGATGAGCCACCATCCGCCGCAGTCTGCACCACCACTGTTCCCACGCTTCCTGATGACCGAGCTACCTTGGAATGGGTCGGCCTCGTTGCCCTGAGCATGTGGGTAGGTCAGGCGTCGTCGGAGATGGCCGGTAGCTCCAGCTATCACCGTCGAGCGCCGCCTCTGCCTCGGCTGCGCGCGGGCAACGGAGGTAGAAGACAACCACGGGCCAGGCGGGCCCCCTCTCTCTCCTCGACCCCGCCTATCGGGGTCTCAGGCGTTGACCCCGCCCGGCCATGTCATTAACTGGAGGCATATTTTCAAAATATGTTTTCTACTATTGAAAGTGTATTTGCTTTTCCCTTCGGCTCAAAATGCGTTTTTGTTTGATGAAAGCGTACTTTGAATTCTTTGTGGCTTAAAATGCACTTTGTTTTGCAGAAAACGTTGTCACACCCTGATTTTCATGGCACAACACTTAAGATAATAAATCATGATAAAGTGTGGTTTGACAAAAACTTTTGCATTATTTGACTTTTTACTTGAGTTGATTTTCTCTCTGTGTTTTCAAGTGCTCTTAAAAGTCAACATAGCTTCACCTTCTATACTTCATTTACTTGATCCAAAACTTCTGCCCAATGATCATACCATGTGTATAGTACAATGTAGAATTTTCTTACAAAAATAATTTGGCCATAAAGTATTTTCTAAATTTAGTTTTCCAAAAACCCCTGAATTGAGGTCTGCACTGCAAGTACTTGATTTGGGGTATCAAAAATCTTTCAAAGAGTATGTTTGATTCCTATTAGGTATAGGACTCCCAAAACCATAAAAGTATAATTTTAAAAATCATTTTGCCATTTTATTTAAAGGCGTTTTATTTAGGCCAGAAATGGTCTTTAATAGGTTAAAATTATTTTAATCTTTAAAAATATTTGTGAAAATTTAGGGAAACTTAGTGGACATATATTGTCCATATATAAGAGATTCAACACATGGTCATGTTCAAAATATTGGTCAAACCCCTCAAAAACCCTTTCTGGATATTTCAAGCTTTTGAAATATTTACAAAGGAAATATTCTCTAAAAATTCCAAGAAAATTCTAGCATGTCACATATGACATATTAGATGATCTTGCCAAGTCTCATGTCTTGGAGAACAATATAACACCATCAAATCCCCTCAAAACCATTTCTGTCCATTTTGAAGTTTGAGCAACTTTACATTGCCAAACATTTCCAAATGTTGTCAAACCTTGTGAACATGCTCAAATGTTTTAATTATTCATCTAGACCAAGGGGCACAAGTTGGATAACAAGTTAACCTGATCAAAGGGCCCCAAAACCCTTCCTGTAGAGAACCAAATTTGAGCAACTCTACATTGGCAACTTTCTCCTTTTGATCTCAACTTTTGTGGACATGTTCAGAACCTCAAATGATGACACTGCACCAAGTGGTGCATCAAGGAGAATAGTTTTGCATGTCTAGATCTTGGAAAACTCATTTATGTTGATTTCTAGGGTTTACAAAAGTTGCATTGGCAACTTTGCCAAAATGGACTCAACCTTGGTGGAACCTATTATTATCTCATGCCATTTGACCCTGTCAAGCCTCATGACAAGAGGAGTTCATCTTCTTGCCCAAACCAACAACAAATACCTTCTACCCTTTTACTAAAACCCCTGTTTTGACCACTTCCACTCTTCTCCATGGCCTCAACTTTTTACCATAGACCCTCCTAGACCTCTTCTACCTCTAGTAGCAATGGCTGCATCTCAGATCAATAATTGAGGGGTGAAACCACCTCTTTTACCCCTCTGGACAGCCCTTGCACCCCTCTTCCTCACCTCCCTCCTCACTCCAGTGGACACCCAAGGCATCCAAGGCTTTCCCCTCATTCTTTAATCCTCCCTAGAGCTACCAGACATGATTGGCCGTGCCCACTTTGCCAAAAAACGGCATGCCGGCCATTTGCATGCTCTGGAGCGCACTACAGTGCGCTCCCGCACTGTAGACGCCCCCTGCCAACCACTTCCGACCACCTCGGGCCTCCCCAACGCGCCCGACAATGCGCCTCAGCGTCCGCAGCATGCTAAGCCCTGGTCCCCTTCTTCCTTCTCCCTCCTACGGCCTCCCTCACACGCGCGCCATGGCTGCCCGAGAGCTCCAATGAGCACGCTCACACGCGAGGCGCCTCTGGCCCTTCCTGGTCCCTCTCTTCCTTCCCCTAGTCGTGGACCACCTCCACAAACGCCCCAGACACGCTCATTTGAGCCCCCGTGACCCACAGCAACGACAACAGCCTCGCCGGAGCACTAGTCCACGGTGAACCATGGGCGGGCTATTTATAGGCCTCCCCGAGCCATTCTCTCCTCACCCCTCACTCTCTGCACCACCAAATCATCCCCCTGCACCCCCAGTTCCTCTCCAGAGCCGCCCGAGCTCGAGATCAAGGTCGAGCTCCACCGCTTCGGCTCGCCGGAGTTCGCGAGGTACAGGCCGTCCCCGGCCCTCTTTCCTCTCGATCTAGAACCCTTGCAGCTCTCTGATCCTTTCCCCCTTGTTTCCCCTCTCTGTAGCTGCCGGAAACGGTCGGAACCGCACCCGCCCGAAGCCCCTCTGCCGCGTGACCTCGTCGCCGGCGAACTAGGCCACCCCAGCGACCGGTTCCACCTCCACCCGAATGGCGACGCCACGCTGAGTTCGTCCCTGCCCTTGGCCAAGCTCGCCGTGCCCTGCATCGTCGCCGGTAAGCCTCGCCATCGTCGGACGAGGGTTGACGACGGCCCTGACATGGGGCCCCGCTCGTCAGCCTCTCTGTCCTGTTTCTCTCTCGCGCCCTGTCTCACTGACGCCGGGCCCCACCCGTCAGGTTTAAAAATCTGGCGCACGCGCGCGTCGGCTCGGCTGGGCTGCATCGCTGGCTAGGCCGCTGCCCTGCGGCTGTTTTGGCCCAGCAGGCACAGTGCCCCTTCCCCTTTTCTTTTCTGTCAAACTTGTAAAAATTCCACAGGATTAAATATTAATCCAAATGAAATAATTCCAGTTCCTAAATTCTTGTAAAAATCCCACTTATTTAATGGTATAACTTTCATTCATGACCAACCAACTTTTATGTACTATTCATATTCAAATTCAAATTTGAATATATTTAAATCCCTCTGAAAATACATTTCTCCTATTCTGCTACTCCAAATCCAAAACTAGGAATTTTCCCCTTCTTAGTTTTCACCCTATTATTTAACAAAAATGAGTTGACATTTTCTAAGCACTTTGGTTTTTTTATTATTGCCTTATTTTTCCCGTCATTTATTTTGCGACGAATAGATCCCGTATTTGACGAAGTAGTTGGATAAGAAGAAGGAGAAGGACTTGAAGACTTTGAAGACCAAGGCAAGCAGCCCTTTGACCATGTCTATGAAACCCTTTTTATGCATGTCATATAGCACTTTTATTGCTTGCATCGGAGACATGATACTGTGGTGACCACATGGGGTGGTTTGCCACCGTTACTTCCTCGTTGATACTTGCATTGTGCATGACCCTACCTTCTTATGAGGGTTATGCCGGTGGGAGTAGATAGGATGCTAAAGTGGACGCTACGCAAAAAGGGACGGGTATATGCATGAGACAAAGTATTTTCAAAAGACTTTTCAAAAACCCCATCGGGTGCCACTTATGCCCGAGGGAGATGATGAGATGGGTAACCACTTGATGACGAAGTGGTGTACCAAGGCAAGTGTTTGTTGTTTTCGGAAACGGATTAGATTTAAGATTTGTCAACCGTCCCAACCTTACATGCACAACCACTCTACCCTTGTATGGGAAAGGGCATTATTGATTACCTAGGCCGATACTAGCTTGGAGCCCGTATTACTAGTGACGGGGGAGAGTTGGTGCTCTCTCTCGGGACGGGGTCGTGCCAGGTAGGGCGGCCATGACTGTTTTTACAGGGCACCGGATACACCGTTGCGTCCCCTCTTGGATGTTACAATCTCAAGTGAGTCTCGTATGATGTACATCGTGAGGATACGGAACAATGAGTGGACTCCTTGTTAGTGTCGTCTAGGGAAAGATAGTGATCGGGTGCTTAACCCGGGTACTTGAGGTATCGCGGGTCGTGGATGGCATGAAAGTTCCCCGGATCTTGTGGGTAAAGTGTGCAACCTCCGCAGAGTGTAAAACTATTCGAATAGTCGTGTCCACGGTCAAGGACAGTTGGGCGGTGCTGCTTAAACTACGTCCAGAGTTTCACAAACCATGTGTGTGTGTTGATAAATCTATTGGGGTTAAGTCAGAAGGCTTGACATGATGATCAAGTTGGATTGGTGTCCAACTCCACTTATGTTGATATCTGTAACTTGTTCATACGGATGTCTGTACTCTCATGATGCATACTTTACATGTTGGCAGATCATGTCATTGCATGCAAAACTAGCTTTTTGAAAACTACCTACTTAGTGATATATCTTTGCATTATTGTGCCTTGTTCCAATCATGGGTTGCTTGCGAGTACATCCAAAGTACTCATTGGCTTGCCACTGGTGATTTAATTGGCCAGGCATGGAAGAGCAGGAGTTCGAAGAAGAGTTCTTTGGAGACGAACATGCGAACTAGGACATTTCCCAGTCAGTATGCCTGTAGGGTTAAGGCAGATGGCATGGGTTCTACTTATAAACGAAGAATTTCCGCTGCTTAAGTTTATTTGGTGTTCAGTCCTTGTGGCTTTGTCTATGTAAGACTTGACCATAATGGTCATAATTTGTGTAAGACGGTATGAATGGATGTAAGACTCTTGTTATTCAGCTTCTGTGTGTTCAGTGAGCATTGATCTCTGGGACCACTGTACACGTGCATTCGGTGATCACGACTTATGGGTCGGGGTCCCCACAGAGCTAGTATCAGAGCCATCCTGACTGTAGGAAGCCTTAGTTAGCATGGACGTTAGTTAGCTTGAGACCATCTAAACTTCTCTTATTTTCTAAAGCTTACCCAACCCAAAATATATTTTCAGTATTGACCCCTCCTATTCAACTTTTGTAGATGGCCGTCGCCCCCTTGAGACTCCTTACGACAGGATTTCCATCACTCCTAAGAGATTGCCTCCAGCAATGCCACTATCCCTTGCTGCCCATATACACCCTGCACGAACTAGAAAATGATGTGTTCGAGAAGGAGTTCTACGCCAAGGTTTTTGTGCCTGCCAAGACCTCACCTCAGGGGTGGTTCTTCGTTGGACCACCTATGCTAACAAGAGACCTATCCATTCAGCAAGTGGCATACGAAGCACTCCTCCGTCTTCGAGACCTCCTTCCAGAAATGAAAGAAGAACATGCCACCCGCTACCTGCCTAGCAAAAGCGGATTTGGAGCTCCGACTCAAGTGATGATTTCGCCAGAAGACGAGGATCCAACCCTCAAGTACCAGATATGTTTCGTCAATGCAGGAGACTACCTTCTACGCCACCTTACCGAAGCATTTCTCAAGGCTCGCCAAGATCTCCCTTCACTTCTACACCTCCACTGCCTCGAGAAGAAGAAGGTGGTCGAGCAAGAACAACAAATCACTGCCTAGAAGCCCACATTTTTAATCAGGAGCAGCAAATCAAGGGACTTCAGAAAGCTCGCAACCAAACCCCACGCAAAAAGCATAGGAATGGATTTCCATATCCACCTCATAGAGGATCATCGTCAGGCCCCCGACGACAATAGCCAAGACTGAATAGCAACCCTTTTGCTTCCGTCACATGTCACGGGTGTGGTGAACTCGGGCATATTAATAGGATGTGTCCCAACAAGCAGCCGACTGTCGCATGTCCATTAGCACCCAGGAGAACCTAGAAGCTGAAGACCGAATGCATTTCTCTCAAAGTGATGAAGCAAGCACGACTACCGAGTCCGAGGACCCCTAGGGTAGGACGAGTCGTGTACCCCCATATGCGTAGTCGAGTCCGTGAGATGGTTCAAATGGAACCACGTTTTGTGTTTCTTTTTTTACTTGTTTGTGTTTTGATATAAGTCGCACATTTGCCCTAGGCAGCTTGTACGCGACTATATCACCTATCGTGTCTTAATGGAATTGTGTTTGGCCCTTTTTGGCACTTGTTTGTTTGCACCTGCACTATAGAACCCCCTTAGGCATCTCCATTTATGCCACTTTTGTCTCTCATCTCTCTCATCAACTGAAGACCGGCAAGACAAGATACACCAAGGATTCTACTTCGGCAACCAATTACCACTGAAGACTTTTGCTATGGCCTCCTCGACCAAATGCAACCCCGTGGAGTTATGGTTAATCCTCCAGACTGGAAACCCATCCCTAGACCCTTGGAGACTCCACGAGATACCCCAGCTCAAATCCTTAACCATGTGCTTAACCCACAGAATTGCAAAAGCATAAGTTAAGCCTCCGTAACCTTGCACAACCATGGGTCCACCATGGGACTAGTGGACATAGTGAACTAGCACATTATCATCCTGAGATAGCACCAAACTGACGATGCCGTAGGGAAGACCAATTTGCGGATATAGGAATAGAGGACTAATGAATTGATGAGTTTGTGTCAGTGACCTTGAGGAATTATCTGATACTTTTGGTGGATTATGAGGCTTCCATGTTGGTAGATGAACTTGGTGGGATCATGATTATAGAGTAGCATAGCTTTCATTACCCCTGAGTAAATTGGATTCATAGGGCAATTATGATCGCAAGCTGAAACTCCTGGAAGTGCAAGGATTTGACTTCATCAGATGATATTGATAGGAGACAGTTGATATTACGTAAATAACTTGAGGGAAACATGAAGGATTCCTCATTGGACAAGAGATTTGGATTTAAATAGGTGATCCTAGTTGAGTATAGATGCTGAGTAAGCCTGCAGGATTCGGAGTAAATTGGATTTAGACTGATGATCTCGATCATGATACTATGTTTCTCGGTGGACAATAAACTAGGAGATTGGATTAATTGTCAGAGTTTATTTAGGATCTATATATGCTTGACCTTGGAGTTTACATGACCATGATAATGGAAATTGGTGGACTGACTATAGCAAGGTAGCCCTTTCAAGTATTTGGGGATTATAGGACATTAGAAGATCATGTGGGGCACCATAGACATTGGATTTGTAGAATTAATGAATTAAGCAGCTAATGGGCTTTTGGAGTTGATTCGTAGGAAGGAAACAAGATCTTGGACTGGCATACGACGTGTTTCCTTAGGATAGAGATGCACTACCTTGGACCTTGGAAGAATGGGCTGAGCACTTGGATTGTCATGTTTAATTGAAGCTTAGTAGGTTGTATGCTCTACCCATTGATTTTTACATCGGGATAGCCATACATATGATTTTGGGGATCGTAGACATATATGATTTTGTTAGACCTCTTCTTAGGAGCCATGAGGATATAAATGGCGTGAGTGATGATTGGAGTTGACCTATAGGAGATGATGCTAATGGTGATATGATGTGAATTGTTTAAAGGACAAGATAGAACAATTGGCATCTCAGAAACTGTGCTCAAGGATAAGATGATAGACGTTCACTCCCACCCTAGAATCCTTGAGACCCTTAAGCCCTACCAAGCCACAACATGGTTGGATCATGACCATGGGCTTTGGACCTAGGACGAGAAGAATTTGGCCAATACTCAACCGTGACCACCACCAATTCCTCAACCCACTTTACGTACCCCATAGACTTCATGGAGTGCTTGGACAAGTTAGTTGTCATCTTTCCTTGATGACATATGTGTCTACCCGAAAACGGAACAAGAGTCGTTCAGCTGATTAGGAGACATTTTAAAACCGCCATGTCTAGAAGGAAGAACTACACCAACCACCATCGTCAAAGAAGTGAACTTCCTCATCGAATACCGTACATATCTGCAACCCACTCCTCTCGCAGGAACCAAGCATTTCCATGAAAAGGAGACCCACACCAAGATTCATCGGCCCCCTTCGAGATCACTCCAAGATTTAACAACCCCCTCTGAGATCACTACGAGACGAAGAGAAGACAGTTACCAGCTGGAGTTGCCACCTGAGTTACCTGATGTGCACAATGCTTTCCATGCATCACAACCCCGGAAGTGTTTCCAACTTCCTAACTTGCCCGATCTCTACGAGGGCATTAACCACCGAGCCATCGACCCCTATCCCAATCTAACCTACCGCGAGCTACCCATTAGCAACCTGGTGTCGGGGAAACTGATCCACGAACACCTATGGGGCCGGCGGACCGAGCCCCTTTCGGTTCGGCAGGGGGCGGAGGTCGCACGAAGAGCAGATCGAGGCGAAGCACACGAGCGGTTTACCCAGCTTCGGAGCTCTCCGGAGAGATAATACTCCTACTGCTGCTTGTCTGATTCTATTATGTTCTTGCTCGAGAGTGAGCTAAGTGTTTTCTGGCTTGCGAAAATGAGTCGAACCCCTTCTACGTTGCGCATGGGCCTCCTTTTATACGCTAAAGGGGTCATCGACAGGTGGCAACGTAAACAAGGGTACAAATGTAAAAAGCGAGGTGGTTGGTACAGTTGCTTGTACAGTGTTTCCTACCTAACCCTGACGGCAGGGGACAAGGGCATTAAATGCCCGTCTGTGTCGCCCAAACAGTGCAGGAAGGTAACGTCAGGGACGCCACCGCTCGCCACGACGGCAGTCTTGTCAGCTCCGCATGCCACCGTGCACCGCTGGTTGCATAGCCTTCCGCCACGCGCGCCTGGAAAGGCCCCCAGAGTGACACGTTGGTGGATGTGCTGGAGCGTGGGTACAGAGTGGCCTCCTGCCGCGGCAAGCGCCTTGCCGCGGCCGTTGTCTTGTCGGGTCCGGAAGCTTGTCGCTCACCGGGCCTCGAGATGCCTTGGTTGGTCTTCCCGGTAAGCTCCTCTTGCCGGGGCCTTGTTGCCTTGCCGGGGCGCGTGGCGCGTCGCGGCAAGTTCCTTGGGATGCCTTGGTTGGCCTTCCCAGCAAGCTCCTCTTGCCGGGGCCTTGCCTCCTTGACTTGAATACTTTGTTCTTGAATGGCTCCAAAGGAAACCACGGAGGACCTTGGCGGTTGCCCGGCAAGCCTTGCCGCGGGGCGCTGCAACTGCCCGTGCACAAGTTCGGGGTACTAGGGTACCCCTACTCTAGTACACCGACAGGAGCCCCCGGGCCTGGGCCACACACGGTGCCGAGCGCTGTTGGGCCAGGCCCAAAACAGGGCACGGGCACACGCGGCCTGGGCCACGCCGAATCTTGCTCCGTATCCACCGCGCCCTCCCCTAACGGCACGTGTTGAATGCAGCGTCGTGGGAGAGATCGTGGGTGGTTTCTTTATTCGGAAGGGCGAAACGTCCGCCCCCTCCCTCTTTATAAGCAGAGGAAACAGGGGCAGTTCGCCCACCTCGCCGTCTGTTGCTCCGACTCCAAAAATCTCCGCCGCTCCCCCCATCTTCTCAAAGCCAAAAAAGAACATCGCTCCGCCCCCCATTGCCACCGGCGCAACCAACGCCGCCGATCTCCCTCGCCACCTCCGCCATGGCTCCGAAAGCCGACAAGGGGAAGGGCGTGAAATCGGCCGAGGCGCAGCGGCTCGCGGCGCTGCGGAAGGAGCGGGCCCTCTTCTCCCCTCAGCTCGGCGCGAAGGAGCTGAGGGAGTACTTCTATCTCTTCTGGTCGACGGAGACGCGGGCGCATCCGCGCACGAGGGTACTCCCGGCCACCACTTCGAGATTGGCTCCGAACGGGTACCCCTTTTTCTCGCTGTTCTTCTACTGTGGGCTCTGCCCGCCCTTTTCTGATTTCTTCTGCGACATCATGAACACCTATGGGTTCTGCCTCCTTGACTTCACCCCCAGCGTTGTTCTGACCATGGCGGTTTTCGCATATTTGTGCCAAAACTTTGTCGGAGTCCACCCAAATGTAGCCCTTTTCTGCCATTTCTTCATGCCTCGGGTTGAGAGAGGAGAGCCGCTTGCCGGAGGGATCGCCTGGATCTCGAGAGTCAGCAAGAAGGAGGCGTATCTGGAGGGTGAGCTCCGCAGCAAGTGGGAGGAGTGGAGAGCGGAGTGGTGCTGGATCGTCGAGGAGAACCCGCAGCCGTTCACTGCCGTGCGCCAAGCCCCAATAGTACGCGGCAACGATTGGAGCAGCGTGGCCCCGGAAGACGACAGGCTGAAGATCGCCACCACCCGAATCCTTCGCCTCAGGCTTGCCGGGCTCACTGTAGGCGCTGTAGGCGCAGACTTTCTTCGCCGCCGCATTGCTCCCCTGCAGGAGAGGGGGAGACCTGCCTGGGAGTTCAAGAACTCGGCGGACATCATGAGGCTACGCCCGGGCCTCAATTTCAACTTCACCGTCCTGGAGCTGGATGCGATGCTCTTGGAGCTGTTCAAGCGCGACCCTCAGCACCCATTTATGTTGTCGCGGACTGTTGTTCCGCTGTGCAACAATTCGTCGCTTGATCGGATCCGCGCGATGATGCCGTTGTGCGATTCGCACGAAATCGCCCCAACTTGGCAAGAACCTGCGGATGACGTCGTACAAGTGTTCTTCGACGACTTGGTGGAAGTGCCGGTCCGCACTGATGAGCAGAAGAGCCTCACCCGCGACACCACTGATGATGAGATGCAGCGCATCGCCACCAGGCTGGAAGAGGTGGCGGCAGCAGTTGGCGCAGGCGAGTTCGGGTTCACCATGGAGGAGGCAGAGGCAGCAGAGGCGGCAAGCCTTGCCGAGCGCGCGGAGTTTGCTGGCGAGGAAGATCTTGCCGGCTCTGAAGCTGAGCCGAGCGAGCCCGGCGAGGAAGAGCCCGAACCTTCAGACAGCTTGCAGCAGGCGGAGCCCCTGGCCCCGCCAAGAAGGCGTCTCCGCAAAGCCGCAGACGTAGCGGGGCGGCAGACGGGCCAACAGCAGCCAAGCCGCGCGACGCGCTCTACCGCGGCAAGCACCGTTGCCGCGGGGGCGCCTCACGCCGCTGCGGCAACTGGCGCAGGGTCTTCTTGCTGAGAGGAACAAGGAGCTCAGCACCGCCAAGGACTCCAACGCGGATCTCGAGTTGAAGCTGGCTACGCTGACTCAGACGCTGGACGGCGCCAAGGAGCGAGAGGTGACCTTGTCGGAGAAGGTCAAGGCCGACGAGGCGCTGTTGGCGAATGCCACTGCCGCCCACGATGCCTTTAGGGAGACAGTGGAGCATTGGACTGAAGGTCCCGTGGATGCTGCTGCTGCCATCGACGGGGAGTTGGCGCAGCTGGGGATAGAGGATTTTGGGTATCCCTCCGACGAGCATCTCCAACCCAGCGCCAAGCTCAGCCTGTTCTTCAAGGGCGTGGCGACGGCACTCCAGCGACTCCGGGAGAGGATCCCAAAGCAGCTGGCCGACGAGTCGCGCAGGATTTGCGCGGGAGTTCTCCAGAAGGTGCTGATGAAGGTGGCGTTCCGCAATCCAGGCCTCACCCTTACCAACGTCCTCAAATCCTTGTTGTCGGATGCTGATCGGGATGCGCTCAAGGCCCTTGTCGCACCCATTGTGGACAAGGTGAACGAGATCAAGAGGGTTGAGGGCGATCGCATAGATTAGGCCGCCCATTTTTCTTTCTCCTTGTGGCTGCTAGCCATATTATAAGATCAATCTGTTAGAGCTGTGACAAGTTATTTTGTAATATAACTCTATTTCTGTTATCGATTGCTACGTTATTTCCTTTACTAGATTCCTTCATTTATATGTTTTTACCCTACGCTTTTAGGGAACTTGTCGGCGCAGGCACCCGAGCCGCGAGCGCTGAGTGCGGGACGTCAGCAGCCTGCTGGCGGTGCCGCTTCCGACAAGAAACCTTGTCGCGACTAGATGCAGCACACTTAAGTTGTTGAGCGGACTCGAAACAAAGTAAGGGCGCAACTAGCTACGAGTTGGTTCCTTCGTGCACAGGTTTTCCATACAAAATCCGGTCGTTCGAGGAAGATAACTTAAAAATTAAAACTAATTGCTCAAACTTTGGCAACTTAGCTTTTCTGTCGTTTGCTTCCCGGCAAGGCGAAACTTCCTTAAACGATGCCTAGTCCACA
>NC_041383.1:294951219-294993775 GCF_002162155.2 Triticum dicoccoides | reverse complement strand
GTGTGCATGGGAACCTTCCTTTCCTTTGTTGAGAAAAAGAAAGAAGAGAAAATAAAGATATGGAGCCTTTCGGCTCGTTATTACTTACCGGAGGTAGGTGCTGCACAAAGTGTCAGATAACACATGCTAGAAATCATATAATGCATGAAATTGACAAGATGTGCAGAGCACATTAGCTTTACTTATGCACGGGATCTGCACCCGGCTTTGTACAAAGGATTACATGCAACATCGGCAAGACTTGTACAAAAGGTGGTTGTCGGAACAGGTTCCGGCAACCGCGCCCTACGGGTAAAAATTACGAAGATGCTCAATGTTCCAAGAGTTGCTCACCGGAGTGCCATCTTCGGTCTCAAGGCGGACAGCGCCAGGCCTAGTGACTCGTTTCACCCGATAAGGGCCTTCCCACTTCGGCGTCAACTTGTTGGAATTCTTGGCGGATTGAACGCGCCGAAGAACAAGGTCGCCTTCCTCGAAGCTTCTGGCATTAACTTTGCGGCTATGGTAGCGGCGCAAAGCTTGCTGGTATCGAGCATCTCGTACAGCAGCCTGAAGACGATCCTCCTCAAGGAGCAGTGCGTCATCTTGTCGCAGCTGCTCTTGCTCAAGCTCATCATAAGCGAGCACTCGAGGTGATCCGTATACGAGTTCCGTGGGGAGAACTGCCTCTGCTCCATAGACTAGAGCGAAAGGTGTCTGGCCAGTGGCTCGATTTGGCGTCGCCCTGATCGACCAAAGAACCACCGGCAGCTCCTCGATCCAGTTTCTTCCGCACTTGTGCAGCCTGCCGAAAGTTCTGGTCTTGAGCCCGCGCAGCACTTCAGCATTTGCCCTCTCCGCTTGACCGTTGCTTCTTGGATGAGCAACAGAAGCGAAGCAGACCTTGGCGCCAAGACCTTGGACGTACTGCATGAAGGTGCGGCTCGTGAATTGTGTGCCGTTGTCGGTGATGATCCTGTTAGGGATCCCGAAACGGCAAACAATCGACCTGAAGAACTTGACTACTGACTGTGCTGTCACCTTCCTCACTGGTTCCACTTCCGGCCACTTTGTGAACTTGTCGATTGCAACGTACAAGTACTCAAAGCCCCCGACAGCTCGGGGAAAGGGGCCGAGGATGTTGAGCCCCCAGACCGAAAATGGCCAGGATAAAGGAATCGTCTGGAGAGCTTGAGCTGGCTGGTGTATCTGCTTGGAATGGAACTGGCACGCTTCACACTTGGTTACTTGTGCAGTTGCATCCTGGAGGGCTGTCGGCCAAAAGAAACCTTGCCGGAACGCTTTGCCGGCAAGTGCTCTTGCGCCAATGTGGTGACCACATGTGCCTCCATATATCTCTGCCAACAGCTTTTGTCCGTCTTCCCGGCAAATACACTTCAATTTCACACTGTTGAGTCTTCTTCTGTACAGTGTGCTGTCGACAAACTGGTACATACTCGACTGCCGGGCTACTTTTTCCTCTTCTTCTTGCTCTTCGGGAAGTTCTCCTATCTGAAGGTAATGGACAATCTATTGTGCCCATGCTGGAGCTTGCGGCTCGACAACAAGGATTAAAGGCACATCTGCTGCTGCGGGAACATCCGCTTCTACGGCTAGAACCTGTGGTTCTGCCGGAGCTTGATGTTCCCCGGCAAGCTTGCCGGAGCAAAACTTGTCGGGAGCGTCTGCTTCAACGGAACAAGCCCTAAGGCCTGCCGGAGCAGACTGCTCCTCAGCATCCTTGCTGTTGATCTTGGGGACCTTCTTGGCGGCGGCTTCGGGGAGCTCTGCCGGAAAGTAGTCACCGGAAATCAACTTCCTCTTCTTGCTCTGTCCCGTTGATGGTGCTACGGATGGTTGAGTCAGCTTGAGCACAAAAATCCCTGGTTCCACAGGTAACTTTAGTGCGGCGCACTTCGACAGGCCATCAGCAATGTCATTCTGAGCTCTTGGAACATGCTCCATCTGTAGGCCGTCAAAGTGCTCTTCTAGCTTTCTTACTTCATCAACATATGCTTCCATCAATGGACTCTGATAGTTCTTGTTCACTTGGCGGACGACAAGCTGTGACTCACCCCTGACAATGAGCTTCTTGATCCCAAGGTCTACTGCGATCCTGAGACCGGCAAGCAATCCTTCATACTCTGCAGTATTGTTGGTTGCTTGCTCCTTGGGGAAGTGCATCTGGACTACGTACTTGAGGTGCTCTCCGGTGGGTGCGACAAGCAGCACGCCCGCACCGGCGCCTTGCAGCGAGAAGGCACCATCAAAGTACATCAGCCACTCTTTGCTCGCTTCCTTGACGGGGATGCTCGTCTCCGGAGTTTCTTCATCTGGTGTTGGCGTCCATTCTGCTATGAATTCTGCCAATGCTCTGCTTTGGATAGTTGAAGTACTTTCAAACTTGAGGCCAAAGCTTGACAGTTCCAGTGCCCACTCGACAATCCTACCTGTTGCTTCTGGATTTTGCAGTATTCTCCTTAACGAAAAGCGAGTGACAACTGTGATCTCATGTGCTTGGAAGTAATGGCGCAGCTTTCTCGAGGCCATGAGAAGGCCGAAAAGCAATTTCTGCACACCAGAGTACCTTGATCTAGCCCCCTGCAGAAGGGAACTGACAAAGTAAACTGGGCGCTGCACCATTCTCTTCTGCATCTTGTCATGCTCGTGCGCAGATCCATTCTTGTCGGGACCAGAGCTTGTCGGTGAAGCCCCCTGCTTGTCGCTGGATGCATCTGCCGTGGTTGCTGGCTCATCATCTGCCTCCCTCTCCGCCACTAACGCAGCACTAACCACTTGATTGGTTGCCGCTATATACAGCAGCAACTTCTCTTGTGGCTTAGGTGCGACAAGTGTTGGAGTGGAGGACAGGTATCTCTTCAAGTCCTGTAGCGCAGCCTCTGCCTCCGGAGTCCATTTCATTGGACCTGCCTTTTTCAATATTTTGAAAAATGGCAGGGCGCGCTCAGCAGATCTAGAGATAAACCTGCTGAGAGCAGCCACGCAACCGGCAAGCCTTCGTACATCCTTGACGCGCTTTGGTGCTTCGATCTGCTCAATGGCCTTGATCTTGTCGGGATTAGCTTCAATTCCCCGCTGAGACACGAAGAACCCGAGAAGCTTGCCGGAGGGTACTCCAAACACGCACTTCTCGGGGTTAAGCTTGAGGTTGATCTTGCGCAGATTTGTAAATGTTTCGTCCAAATCTTGAATCAGGGTCGCCCTGTCCTTGCTCTTGACCACTATGTCATCCATGTAGGCTTCCACATCTCTGTGCATCTGCGGCTCAAAAGCATGGTGGACTACCCTTGCAAATGTTGAACTAGCATTCTTCAAACCGAAAGGCATCCGTACGAAACAATACGTGCCACACGGGATGATGAATGCGGTCTTCTCCTCATCCTCCTCTGCCATGAAGATCTGATGGTATCCTGAGTATGCATCAAGAAATGAAAGCAAATCACATCCGGCCGTGGAGTCAACAATCTGATCGATGCGCGGCAAGGGAAATGGGTCTTTGGGACAAGCTTTATTGACATCAGTGAAGTCGATACAAAGCCTCCATTTTCCGTTAGCCTTGCGCACAACTACAGGATTGGCCAACCATGTAGGATGGAGCACTCCTCTGACAAGGCCTGCTGCTTCCAACTTCTTGATTTCTTCTGCGATGAATTCTTGGCGCTCCACTGCCTATTTCCTGACTTTTTGCTTGACGGGCCGCGCATGAGGACAGACAGCAAGGTGGTGCTCAATTACTTTCCTGGGAACACCGGGGATGTCAGACGGTTGCCATGCAAACACGTCGACATTCGCCCGCAGGAAAGCAACGAGCGCGCTTTCCTATTTGGGGTCGAGAGTGGCACTGATGGTGAAGGTACCACCAGTGCCGTCCTCCTTGGCGGACATCTTCTTGGTCTCAGGTGGAGCAGCCATTGCCTTCTTACACTTGCCGGTGGAGCTCGATGGTGCGTCCTCGACGGTAGCGCAGCACTCCGAAGAGGTGCGCTTGCCGGAGTGGGCATCAGAGCTCTTGCCGGACTTGGTCTTCTTCTTCCCCCCGGGAGCTTCAGCGGCAAGTGACTTGCGATCTGTTGCGGCTGTTGCTTCCCAGTAGATCTTGTCGGCGCAGATAAGGGCATCCTTCTTGTCGCCAGGGACAGAGATGACACTTATTGGGCCTGGCATCTTCAGAACATTGTATGCATAGTGAGAGGCTGCCATGAACTTGGCAAGTGCTGGACGGCCAAGGATTCCATTGTAAGGCAATGGAAAGTCAGCAACATCAAACGTAACCTTCTCGGTCCTGAAGTTCAACTCGCTGCCAAATGTTACCGGCAACATAATCTTTCCCTTCGGCTTGCTCCTTCCCAGGTTGATTCCTTGGAATGTGCCGGTCTCTTCGAGCTCGCTATCAGGGATCTGGAGTTTCTGGAGCACCACGGAGGAGATCAGGTTCAAGCCGGCCCCGCCGTCAACTAGCATCTTAGTGACCTTGAGGTTGCAGATAGTTGGTGATACCAACATCGGCAAGCACCCGACCGCAGTTATGCGATCAGGGTGGTCCTCAATATCAAAGATGATAGGCGTGCTGGACCATTTCAGAGGCTTGCGTGACTCAATGGGTGGTTCTGCTGCATTGACTTCCCGCACCCACTGCTTGAGCTGGCGGTGTGAAGTATGCAGAGAAGCACCACCGTCAACGCACAGGACCTCTGTGGCTTTCTGGAACTCCTGCTCATCAGTCTCCTCATCATCCATGTCTTCATCGTCGTCATCATCTTCATCCTTGTCACGGCCGCGAGGAGGTCTGTCTCCTTGCCGCTGCTTGGCCTTGCCGCGGCGTCCTCCTCGGCCGGGATGTTTCTTGCCGGATCCTCCAGCACCTTCCTGGGCTTTCTCCTTGTCGTGTCGCTCGTATTCAGCTTTCTGTTGCTCAACAAGCTGCTCGACTTTCTTGCAGCTCTGGAGATCGTGGCCCTTGGTGCGGTGGATCTTGCAGTACTGCTTGTTGGTGTCGTCCTGCTTGTCGGCGACCGCCACGGCCCCTACGGTAATCTCCTTGCCGGAGTCACCAGCTTTGGCTTTCTTGGCGCCACCACCGTTGCCGGACTGCTCAACAACTAGCACCTCTTTTCCTTTCTTCCTCCTGTTGTTCCGCCGCCGGTTTTTCTTTGCCGGGGCAGCATCATCACTGTCAGATCCCCCTGCTCCTATGTTCTCTCCGGGGAGTCTCCTTCCTTTCTCAGCACGTGCACACTTGTCGGCCAGGGCATATAGCTCACTGACGTCCCTGATCTTGCACATCGCCATTTCCTCCCGCATCCTGTGGTTTCGCACGTTCTGATGGAACGCGCTGATCACCGCGGCAGGGTGGACGTCTGGGATGTTGTGCTGTACACTGCTGAATCTCTGAATGTACTTGCGCAGGGGTTCTCCTTCCTTCTGGGCGAGCAGATGAAGGTCAGTTTCTTGGTCATGAGGCTTGTGGCCGCCTGTGAAGGCGCCGACAAACTGATGGCATAAATCGGCCCAAGAGGATATGGAGTTGTCCGGCAAGTGCATGAGCCAGGATCTGACGTTGGGCTTGAGCACCAGCGGGAAGTAGTTGGCAAGGATCTTGTCGTCCCGTCCCCCGGCAGCCTGCACCGCAATGGTGTAGATGCTGAGGAACTCCGACGGATGCGTCTTGCCGTCGTACTTCTCCGGTACGTCTGGCTTGAAGTTCTTCCTGCTGGGCCACTGGACTTGCCGCAGCTCACGAGTGAACGCAGGGCAACCTACCGCGTACGGCAGATCGCCTGGTTCCCCTGGTGCATGCATGTCAACAGAGGGCCCAGCGCCCTTGTCGGATTGACGTCGCGCTTCTCTTCGACGCTCGATGCGAGTACGAGCGTCTTCTTGCTGTTGATCGTGAAGAACTTGGCGCTGATCGCGACGAGCTCGTGGATCCGATGATGCGGTGGAGTCGCTGTCGATGTGGATCCAGCGAGTCGGCGATCTTGGCCTTTGGGGTGGTGATTGCATGGTTGTTGCACCCCCACCAGTTTCGTTGCCACCGGCTCGCGCCTGGCAACCCTGCTGCGGCAGCGACGCGCTCGGCTGCTGTGGAGTGTCGTCGTTGGCGTAGCCGATGAGACTCTGAATGGTGGCCCTCCATTTGTCGATCTTGTCCAACGTCGGAGGGTAATCCAGGAGCAGTTGAGCTCGCGCCAAAGCTTCTGCCGGAGTGGTGGGTGGCAGTGGCGGACGGCGCGAGGAACGGGATATGCTCGAACTTCTAACTATGTTAGAAGGAGCATTATCCCGTCCGGGCGACCGTGTCTCGCTCGTGCTGGCACGTTGGCGTGCATGCTGGTCTTGAGCGCCCCGAGATCCACCAGCTTGATCTTGGCCCAACAAACGTATGGTACTGCGAGTACCATGACGCTGTCGGTCCTGCGCCTCCTGAGATGGGCGCGGAACAAGCGCGGACGTCGAAGTCTGCGCTGCCTTGCCCTTGGACCTGGCAGCGTCGTGAGTTTCCTCGTCGACGTCCGTTCTTCCGTCGGCGTCCTCCCCACCACCTGTTTGCTCCAGGGGTGGTGGAAGTGACGCGGACGGAGCTGCTGCCGCCGAAGTCTTCTTCTTCGGTGGCATGTTGATGAAGAAAACGAAGATCTAGCTCGTGGGGACGCCGGATCAGGTTCACACAACCTCGACGCCCCCTACCTGGCACGCCAAAGATGTCGGGGAAACTGATCCACGAACACCTATGGGGCCGGCGGACCGAGCCCCTTTCGGTTCGGCGGGGGGCGGAGGTCGCACGAAGAGCAGATCGAGGCGAAGCACATGAGCAGTTTACCCAGCTTCGGAGCTCTCCGGAGAGATAATACTCCTACTGCTGCTTGTCTGATTCTATTATGTTCTTGCTCGAGAGTGAGCGAAGTGTTTTCTGGCTTGCGAAAATGAGTCGAACCCCTTCTACGTTGCGCATGGGCCTCCTTTTATACGCTAAAGGGGTCACCGACAGGTGGCAACGTAAACAAGGGTACAAATGTAAAAAGCGAGGTGGTTGGTACAGTTGCTTGTACAGTGTTTCCTACCTAACCCTGACGGCAGGGGACAAGGGCATTAAATGCCCGTCTATGTCGCCCAAACAGTGCAGGAAGGTACCGTCAGGGATGCCACCGCTCGCCACGACGGCAGTCTTGTCAGCTCCGCATGCCACCGCGCACCGCTGGCTGCACAGCCTTCCGCCACGCGCGCCTGGAAAGGCCCCCAGAGCGACACGTTGGTGGATGTGCTGGAGCGTGGGTACAGAGTGGCCGCCTGCCGCGGCAAGCGCCTTGCTGCGGCCGTTGTCTTGTCGGGTCCGGAAGCTTGTCGCTCACCGGGCCTCGAGATGCCTTGGTTGGTCTTCCCGGCAAGCTCCTCTTGCCGGGGCCTTGTTGCCTTGCCGGGGCGCGTGGCGCGTCGTGGCAAGTTCCTTGGGATGCCTTGGTTGGCCTTCCCGGTAAGCTCCTCTTGCCGGGGCCTTGCCTCCTTGACTTGAATACTTTGTTCTTGAATGGCTCCAAAGGAAACCACGGAGGACCTTGGCGGTCGCCCGGCAAGCCTTGCCGCGGGGCGCTGCAACTACCCGTGCACAAGTTCGGGGTACTAGGGTACTCCTACTCTAGTACACCGACACCTGGATCAAGAAGGGCGTCATACACAAAGCCACACCATCAAGTACTTCAAGCTCAATGGAGCACTACACGGAAGCAGAAGCAACATGAGGACTTGAAGACTACACTAGATCCAAGTTTCTGTACCCTTTCCGTGCCAAGTTTGGGAATCTCGGGGACGAGATTCTTTTTTTTTACCTTGGAGACTGCAGGGCTTGCACCCCACAGCATTTTATTAAAGCAAAGAAAAACAAAGGTAGTACACGGTATCCTCAAGATGAGGAATAAAAAAAGCAAAAGAAAGCTATATAGCTAGTGTTGTCCTAATATATACAAATGTACAAAAGAGAACAAAAACCATTCCCCACAAGGAGGAAGGAAATCAATCCATCTAAGTAAGGCCTCCTTGTTCTTCTGTTTGATTCTATGGGAAAGCAGAGTGAGATCATGAATGAATCCATATCTCCATGCTCTGAAGGAAGGCTTGATGTTCCTGAAAGCTCTGTCATTTCTTACCTTCCAAATGTTCCACCAAGCAGTAAAAACCACCTCCGCAAAGAAAGGTTTGTTGAACTCCTTTCTAGCATGGAAGGCAATCTCCACCATGTCCTCACTGTCTTTCCATTCAATCTGCAGATAGCTCCAGACGCGAGCACTGAAGTTGCACAGGAAGAAAAGGTGGTTTCTGTCCTCCAAAATCCCTGTTGGGCATAGAACACATTGTGGTCCCTCCTTAATCTTCCATTGCCTTCTATGAATCATGTCCTTGGTGTTAACCCTGTCCATTATAACTAGCCAAGCAAACATCTTGATCGACATAGTACAGCAGCTCTTCCAAATCCAGCTCAAAATGGGGTTTGCTACCATTGGCTGGTAAGCAAAGTCATAAAACTTTTTTGCAGTATAAGAAGACTTCTTTCCATGCCTCCATTCCTAAGAGTCATGGCAGCTATAGTCCAAATGGAAAGATCCCATTAGGGTCGAAAGCTGCTGAAATTCTTGATAAGCTTGCGCAGTGAGGGGCAAGTAAAAGAGATCTTGCAAGCTGCCAATCATAAAGACTTCCTTGACTGAAAGGTTTTTGTGTAGACAAAAGGAATATTGTCTAGGAAATTGATCTTGAAGAGGCACATTGTTGTTCCCAACTTTCCAATAGTCATACCAGAACAACACAGTATCTCCACTACGAACATCCACCTCAGTAACTGCTCTGAAATTATCCATCAATTTGCAGACATCCCTCCACCAAAAAGAGCCACAAAGGGTGGTATCATGAGGGATTCGCTAAAAATAATAAGAATCCCAGATTAACTAAACCCAAGGCACATCCATTTTATTGTAAAAATTTATCCAGAAACTTCAGTAGCAGAGCATCATTTTGCAAACCCAGGTTTAAGATTCCAAGTCCCCCTTTTGTTTTGGGCCTGCAAACAAGAGGCCAAGCAGCTAACGAATGACCCTTCTCCTGACCATATTTCCTCCATAAACACTGCCTTTGGATCCTTTCCAACTGCTTCAAAATCCCCTGAGGGATTGACAGAGTACAAAGGAAGAAGATAGGCAAAGATGAAATGACAGAATTAACTAGTTGTAACCTGCTTCCCTGAGGCAAGAACCAAGAACTTGCAGTCAATCTTCTCTCCATACAATCCACTAATGGAAGAAGATCCACAATCTTAGGCCTGGTAGTTCCAACAGGCAGCCCCAGATAAGTGAAGGGTATTTTGCCTAACTTACAACCAAAGAAAGCAGCAAGATCAATAGCATCCTGGTCAATCACATTGATAGGATACATGGAAGATTTATGAAAGTTAATCTGAAGACCAGTTGCCTCAGAGAAAGAATATAACACTAACTTCAAGGCCCCCAAACTGTCCCTGTCAGCCTTTAAGAATAACAGAGTGTCATCAGCATATTGTACCACTGGAAAATCAGGATCCTGAGTTGGCAGAGGCCTGCTTATCAAACCCTGCTGAAGAAGGTTATTGATCAAAGTCTGTAAGAGGTCAGCAGCAATAACAAAAAGCAGAGGAGAGATTGGATCCCCTTGCTTAACTCCACATTTGCATTTGAAATGATTGCCAGGAACTCCATTGAGCAAGACAGAGGAAGTGCCAGAAGACAGTAGCTGCCTAATCCATGAAATCCATCTATTATCAAACCCTTTTGCAGCAAGGATCCTTAATATAGCCTCATGCTGAATGGAATCAAAGGCCTTTTCAAAATCCAACTTGAGCAAAAGGATGGGTTGCTTAGACTGGTTGCACTGATGGATATATTCAAAAGTCCATGCAAGACAATCCTGGATTGTTCTTGATTTTATGAAGCCATATTGGTTTTTATGGATACAGTTAATGATTTCCTGCTGAAATCTATTAGCCGCCAATTTTGTAAGGAATTTGAGGCCAACACTAGTAAGGGAGATAGGCCGAAAGTCTCCCACCCCCTCAGGCGACTGTTTCTTTGGTATCAGTGTAATATAGGCATCATTGAGGTTTTCTAACTGCATTGTACCAGCATGAAACTCCTGCACCAACTGAATAAAATCAGCAGAGATTATTGGCCAGCACTTTTTAAGAAAAAGACCATTGAAGCCATCAGGCCCAGGCGCCTTATCAATAGGCATTTCATTAATAACCTGCTCCATCTCCTTAATATCAAAAGGTTTGGTAAGTACCTCCAAGCCCTGCACCCTAGGTATCAATGAAAGAATTTTCTCATCCAAAACTATTGGCCGAATCATCCCCATTCTGTTCTTGAAGGAAATCAAGAACTCTCTGGCCATAATCTCATGATTAGATGTGACAGATCCATCAGGCAGCACCAGACTAGCAATTGAATTTTTTCTGAATCTTTCAGTTGCCATGGCCTGAAAAAACTTGGTGTTTTCCTCTCCAACTTTAATATACCTGGTAGTACATCTTTTCCTCCAGTAAAGATATTGCATGTGCAGCAGGTGCTCGTGGTGATGCTTGATGATTTTTCTAAAGTTACTCTCAGGCCTAGAAAGATGTCTCATGTCCTCAAGATTGTCAAGCCAGAGAATTACCCAGTTACATTTCTCAATCAGCCCTTTAATATGAGATAAACCTTTCTGCCATTTCTTCAAAGCAAACCGCAAAGCCTTTAATTTATCAACAATAACTGCTGCAATATGCTTTTTACGAGAAGGACGATTCCAAACCTCTTGCACACAATCATAGAAACCAGCCTGATGCACCCAAAAGTTTTCAAACCTGAAGATATGTGCCTTTGGGATGGATGTACTGATGTTAACCAGGCAAGGCACATGATCAGACGCAGTTTTTGCCAAAGGAGTCACTTGTGTCATGGGATATGATTTAATCCAACTAGCAGAAGTAAACACCCAGTCCAGTTGCTCCAACAGAGGCATGTCCTGCATGTTGGACCAAGTAAACCGTCTTCCCTTTAAGAGGAGCTCAAGTAATCCCAAATGGCCAATAATTTCATTGAAAATAAACATATCATTTATGTCACCACCCGAGAGGTTCCTATTATCAGAGCAACGGATAAAATTGAAGTCTCCCATCAACATCCACAATTGGCCAGGGTCAATATCCAAATTGTATATCCATGAGACAAATTCATCCCTAAGTTCACCCTGACAAGGACCATAAACATTAACCAGAAACCGCTGTTCATTGTTATGGACTGAAGTAAACTGCATGACAATAGCGTAGGGTTTAGCTTGTAAGAGAGTGCCATGGAACACATCTGAACGCCAGGCAGTCAAAAGGCCCCCCGAGGCACCTCTAGATGGAGATTCAACAAATTGATCAAAACCATGAGGACAGATGGATTTCATAGTTGCCCGAGAGCAGGAAGAAAGCTTCGTTTCTTGAAGACAAACTACAGAACATTGACTCTCAGTCACTTTCTCTATGACAGAGCGCTGTCGTGTATCTGAGTTCAAGCCACGGACATTCCAACATAAAACCTTCCAACTACGCGTTTTGATACGATTCATTAATCACCAAAGAGCATAGAAGTATATAAAGCATGACATACAATGCCATACGACCCAAAAGATAACATAGTTCAGAGCCACAAAATGACAGTTCCCCAAACTGACACAGATCAACCATACAGAGAACACGCATAAAAAGCAACCGAGGCGGAGACAAATAAGATGACATAATCATTAAGCTGAAGATGCGGACGAGTCCTCCTGTGGATTAGCCATAAGCTTATCCACCGACAGCAGAGAGGGATCAATCTCCAGCTCCGCGCCGACCGCCTGAAGCACTCGAATCGGAGTGTGTGAAGGTGCAGCAGTCGAATCATCCTCAGCGCCATCCGTAGAAGTGGGCTGGGCCTTGTCCTCCATGGGCTTGGCATGTGGGCGCTTCTTTGATGGCTGAAACGAGAGCTGCTCAAAAACCACATTTTTGAAGCCATATAACTTTGCCGCGCTCCGAGTGGGGACGAGATTCTTGTAAGGGGGGTAGGTCTGTCACACCCTGATTTTCATGGCACAACACTTAAGATGATAAATCATGATAAAGTGTGGTTTGACAAAAACTTTTGCATTATTTGACTTTTTACTTCAGTTGGTTTTCTCTCTGTGTTTTCAAGTGCTCTTAAAAGTCAACATAGCTTCACCTTCTATACTTCATTTACTTGATCCAAAACTTCTGCCCAATGATTATAGCATGTGTATAGTACAATGTAGAATTTTCTTACAAAATAATTTGGCCAAAAAGTATTTTCTAAATTTAGTTTTCCAAAAACCCCTGAATCGAGGTTTGCACTGCAAGTACTTGATTTGGGGTATGAAAAATCTTTCAAAGAGTGTGTTTGATTCCTATTAGGTATAGGACTCCCAAAAACCACAAAAGTATAATTTTAAAAGTCATTTTGCTATTTTATTTAAAGGGTTTTTCCTTAGGCCAGAAATGGTCTTTAATAGGTTAGAATTATTTTAATACTTTAAAAATATTTGTGAAAATTTAGGGAAACTTAGTGGACATATATTGTCCATATATAAGAGTTTCAACACATGGTCATGTTAAAAATATTGGTCAAACCCCTCAAAAACCCTTTCTGGATATTTCAAGCTTTTGAAATATTTGCAAAGGAAATATTCTCTAAAAATTCCAAGAAAATTCTAGCATCTCACATATGACATATTAGATGATCTTGCCAAGTCTCATGTCTTGGAGAACAATATAACACCATCAAATCCCCTCAAAACCATTTCTGTCGATTTTGAAGTTTGAGCAACTTTACATTGCCAAACATTTCCAAATGTTCTCAAACCTTGTGAACATGCTCAAATGTTCTATTTATTCATCTAGACCAAGTGGCACAAGTTGGAGAACAAGTTAACCTGATCAAAGGGCCCCAAAACCCTTCCTGTCGAGAACCAAATTTGAACAACTCTACATTGGCAACTTTCTCCTTTTGATCTCAACTTTTGTGGACATGTTTAGAACCTCAAATGATGACACTGCACCAAGTGGTGCATCAAGGAGAATATTTTTGCATGTCTAGATCTTGGAAAACTCATTTATGTTGATTTCTAGGGTTTACAAAAGTTGCATTGGCAACTTTGCCCAAATGGACTCAACCTTGGTGGAACCTATTATTATCTCATGCCATTTAACCCTGTCAAGCCTCATGACAAGAGGAGTTCATCTTCTTGCCCAAACCAACAACAAACACCTTCTGCCCTTTTACTAAAACCCCTGTTTTGACCACTTCCACTCTTCTCCATGGCCTCAACTTTTTACCACAACCCCTCCTAGACCTCTTATACCTCCAGTAGCAATGGCTGCATCTCAGATCAATAATTGAGGGGTGAAACCACCTCTTTTACCTCTCTGGACAGCCCTTGCACCCCTCTTCCTCACCTCCCTCCTCACTCCAGTGGACACCCAAGGAATACAAGGCTTTCCCATCATTCTTAACTCCTCCCTAGAGCTACCAGACATGCTTGGACGTGCCCACTTTGACAAAAAAAATGGCATGCCGGCCATTTGCACGCTCTGGAGCGCGCTACAGGGCGCTGCCGCACTGTAGATGCCCCCTGCCAACAACCTCCGGCCACCTAGGGCCTCCCCAGCACGCCCGACGATGCGCATCGGCGTCCGCAGCACGCTAAGCCCTGGTCCCCCTCTTCCTTCTCCCTCCTATGGCCTCCCTCACACGTGCGCCATGGCCGCCCGAGAGCTCCAATGAGCACGCTCACACGCGCGGCACCTCTGGCCCCTCCTGCTCCCTCTCTTCCTTCCCCTGGTCGTCGACCACCTCCACAAATGCCCCGGACACGCTCATTTGAGCCCCTGTGACCCACAGCGACGGCAACAGCCTCGTTGGAGCACTAGTCCACGGTGAACCACGGGCGGGCTATTTATAGGCCTCCCCGTGCCATTCTCTCCTCACCCCTTGCTCTCTGCACCACCAAATCATCCCCCTGCACCCACAGTTCCTCCCCAGAGCCGCCCGAGCTCGAGATCGAGCTCGAGCTCCGCCGCTTCGGCTCGCCGGAGTTCGCGAGGTACAGGTCGTCCCCGGCCCTCTTTCCTCTCGATCTGGAACCCCTGCAGCTCTTTGATCCTTTCCCCCTTGTTTCCCCTCTCTGTAGCTGCCGGAAATGGCCGAAATCGCCGCCGCCTGAAGCCCCTCCGCCGCGTGACCTCATCGCCGGCGAACTAGGCCACCCCGGCGACCGGTTCCACCTCCACCCGAACGGCGACGCCATGCTGAGTCCGTCCCTGCCCTGGGCCAAGCTTGCCTTGCCCTGCATCATCGCCGGTAAGCCTCGCCGCCATCGGACGAGGGTTGATGACGACCCTGACAAGGGGCCCCGCCCGTCAGCCTCTCTGTCCTCTCCCTCTCCCGCGCCCTCTCTCACTGACGTTGGGCCCCGCTCGTCAGGTTTAAAAATCTGGCACGCGCGCGCGCGTCGGCTCGGTTGGGCCGTGTCAATGGCTTGGCCGCAGCCCTGCAGCTGTTCTGGCCCAGCAGGCACAGTGCCCCTTCCCCTTTTTCTTTTTTGTCAAACTTGTAAAAATTCCACAGGATTAAATATTAATCCAAATGAAATAATTCCAGTTCCTAAATTCTTGTAAAAATCCCACCTATTTAATGGTATAACTTTCATTCATGACCAACCAACTTTTATGTACTGTTCATATTCAAATTCAAATTTGAATATATTTAAACCCCTCTGAAAATCCATTTCTCTTATTCTGCTACTCCAAATCCAAAACTAGGAATTTTCCCCTTCTTAGTTTTCACCCTAGTATTTAACAAAAATGAGTTGACATTTTTCTGAGCACTTTGGTTTTTCTGTTTTATTATTGCCTTATTTTTCCCGTCATTTCTTTTGCGACGAATAGATCCCGTATTTGACGAAGTAGTAGGATAAGAAGAAGGAGAAGGACTTGAAGACTTTGAAGACCAAGGCAAGTAGCCCTTTGACCATGTCTATGAAACTCTTTTTATGCATGTCATATAGCACTTTTATTGCTTGCATCAGAGACATGATACTGTGGTGACCACATGGGGTGGTTTGCCACCGTTACTTCCTCGTTGATACTTTCATTGTGCATGACCCTACCTTCTTATGAGGGTTATGCCGGTGGGAGTAGATAGGATGCTAGAGTGGATGCTACACAAAAAGGGACGGGTATATGCATGAGACAAAGTATTTTCAAAAGACTTTTCAAAAACCCCGTCGAGTGCCACTTATGCTCGAGGGAGATGATGAGATGGGTAACCACTTGATGACAAAGTGGTGTACCGAGGCAAGTGTGTGTTGTTTTCGGAAACGGAATAGATTTAAGATTTGTCGACTGTCCCAACCTTACATGCGCAACGACTCTACCCTTGTATGGGAAAGGGCATTATTGATTACTAGGCCGATACTAGCTTGGAGCCTGCATTACTAGTGACGGGGGAGAGTTGGTGCTCTCTCTCGGGACGGGGTCGTGCCAGGTAGGGCGGCCATGACTGTTTTTACAGGGCACCGGATACACCGTTGTGTCCCCTCTCGGATGTTACGATCTCGAGTGGGTCTCATATGATGTACATCGTGAGGATACGGAACAACGAGTGGACTCCTTGTTAGTGTCGTCTAGGGAAAGATAGTGATCGGGTGCTTACCCCTGGTACTTGAGGTATCGCGGGTCGTGGATGACATGAAAGTTCCCCGGATCTTGTGGGTAAAGTGTGCAACCTCTATAGAGTGTAAAACTATTCGAATAGCCATGTCCATGGTCAAGGACAGTTGGGCGGTGCTGCTTAAACTACGTCCAGAGTCTCACAAACCGTGTGTGTGTGTTGATAAATCTATTGGGGTTAAGTCCGAAGGCTTGACATGATGATCAAGTTGGATTGGTGTCCAACTCCGCTTAGGTTGATATCTGTAACTTTTTCATACGGATGTGTGTACTCTCATGATGCATACTTTACATGTTGGCAGATCATGTCATTGCACGCAAAACTAGCTTTCTGGAAACTACCTACTTAGTGCTATATCTTTGCATTATTGTGCCTTGTTCCAATCATGGGTTGCTTGCGAGTACATTCAAAGTACTCATTGGCTTGCCACTGGTTATTTAATAGGCCAGGCATGGAAGAGCGGGAGTTCGAAGAAGAGTTCTTTGGAGACGAACATGCGAACTAGGACATTTCCCAGTCAGAATGCCTGTAGGGTTAAGGCAGATGGCATGGGTTCTACTTATAAATGAAGAATTTCCGTTGCTTAAGTTTATTTGGTGTTCAGCCCTTGTGGCTTTGTCTATGTAAGACTTGACCATAATGGTCATAATTTGTGTAAGACAGTATGAATGGATATAAGACTCTTGTTATTCAGCTTCTGTGTGTTCAGTGAGCATTGATCTCTAGGATCACTGTACACGTGCATTTGGTGATCACGACTTATGGGTCAGGGTCGCCACAGAGCTATTCGGCCAAGGGCGCTATCATTTTTTCCTCCCATGGACTTGTTTGTAGTAGTTTTTATTACAGATTAGTCCCTGAACTTCATCACCTCATAACTCCGCAACCGTAACTCCAAATGAGGTGATTCCAAAGCCCACTTCTTCGTTTCATCGAGCGTATTCCAATAGAATAATTTTCACCATGTTTGAAAATTTTGAAAATGACCATTTTGCCCCTGCCCTTATTCAGCCCCCTTCGAGAGAGGACGTTTTCCAGTGATTCTTTCCGCGATCTTCTCGCACTTCTTCCCGGTGATTCCACCCCTCCTAGGCAAGCCACACCCTCCATTTGCATGACTGCAATGCAGTGACATGGTTTACTTATTTAAACTTATTTAAAATATTGCATTAGCTATGTATGATCTTGTTCATGGCATTTCTCGGAGTGGTATTTTGATCTTGTTATTGCCATGACGTTGCTTGGAGTTCTAGGACTAATATGTTGCAGCCTATGTGGATGACATGGTGCCACTAGATTATTAGTGGCTTATATTATGATTATTTTTATGTTGGTATCTGGTATTATATTTTGGAGTATTACTTTGGATATCATGTTGCCATTGGATTATTAGTGGCTTATATTATGATAATTTTCATGTTGGCATCTGGTATTATATTTTGGAGTATTATTTTGGATGTCATGTTGCCTTTGGATTGTTAGTGGCTAGTATTATTTTTCACCATGATGATAGTTGATATTCTGTTTTGGAGTATGATTTCGGGGATGATGCTTGCATGTGGATCTTAGTTGGATAGCTTGTTCTTGCTATTGGATTAGTAGTATTATCATTTTTCGGTTCATCATGATCTTGGTTTATATGCTATACTCGGAGTATTAGGTTATGGATAGGTCGTTCTTTGGATTATTTGTTGGATATTGCTATGACTTGGATTACAAGTTGATAGATGATATCAGAGTATTAGTTATCATAGATATGCTTTAGGGATAAATTTCGTCATTAGGTTGGTCAGGTGCCACCTAACTGGGATTTTCTAGTGCAACCACATTTTCCTTTATGGCAAGGCCCTAATGCGGTCTATTGACATGTCTCTCGCCGGTGCCTCCAAAGAGGGAAGGTTATGGGCGCGCGCTACCCTGATCAGGTAGGCGGACATAAGCCTTGTGTGCCCATAGTTGGATTTTGAGCGCTTTTGTCCCTGTTTGGAACCGTTTATGTTTTGCCACGATGGTGGCCGTTGGATTTCATTGGTTGACATCGGGGCCACCCAGGACCTAGCCCAGAGGGGAGTTGGTCAAAGTGGCCGGGAGAGTGTCATGGGAAATAGATCGGTTTTGTCGGAACGTTGTTGGTCCACACGTATGGGAGTGCGAGGCCATGGGTTCCATGATGTGGGTACAGTTGGCTAACCTCTACAGAGAGTGTGTGTTAAATCTATCGATAGTCGCCTCCTCAGTCATGGGCACAGTTCGTACTAGGTCACACTGTTCGATCAACACTCAGATGACGGAATGACTTATAGATGATTTATATGTTGATATTATGATGTGATCAGTAATAGTTTGGCAGGATGTCGATGATGATGTTGAGATGATCTCGAGGATGATCGTTCAGTTTGTGAGGTGGTCACGAGGTGATCATGTGGATGTTTTGATCCCAAGGTGATCATGTGCATCACGAGGTGATCGAGATGGTATATAATGTGGATCACGAGGTTGTCGAGATGGTGTATTGCTTGGCCGGATAGCCAAGAGTGAGATGGTTCTTGAGATCAGATAAGTTGGTTCATCGGTTTCTGGTAGTTTTATATCATGTTTAGTTATTGTTTTGTGGCACCCTGGCTCAGAGAAAACCGAAACGCCCCGTATTCCAGCCCAGAGATCGAGATGAAGTCTTCTGGAATACGACACTGCTTAGCATAGAACAAACCAGCTCTTTATTATTACATGAATATGAATACAATGTCTTTGATATTACAATGAATAACATCGGTACGGCGACACTACGCCATCCTCAGTTGCACTATGCAAGCAGCAGAACAACTCGAAGCAGCGGAATAACTCTAGCAGCGGAACAATGACAATGGTGGTGAACTCCACTCCGCAGGGACTCTGGCTGGATGCTTATCCTAGCTCGCACGAACGGAAACCACGACAAGCAAGCAATCAAATCCGTCATGACCTACAAACTGGCATGACACGCCAGGTCAGTACATTGAATGTACTTGCAAGCTCACAACAACCAGAAGCAATCAAGACAGACAACACCATGGCAATTATAGGTTAAACAGGAATTAACATGAGATCATCAGAATAACATGGCATGACCAACATAAACATGATACAGCTTGAACAATATGAGCATATTAATCTGACAATACTAGTATGCAACATGATGACACTATATGCACCACTTATTCTACTCGGGTTACCTCGTAACCAACACATGCATCACTTACCAACCTCGGGCATCACACGATTATCTCAGGATCAAATCAAGCTTGGTATGAACAATACCGTAGTGATCATTAAATGACCACAAGGAGCTTGATCTTTACCCACAATTCTCGCACAACATCACGAATATACAACATCTCGGTATCCTCGATACCACAGTGATCCTTACGACGATCACAACCACGACCAACACTTGGTCTTCAAACCGTGATCCTTATGGCGATCACAACCCGACCAATAAATGGCCCGCGATCCTTACGGCGATCACAACCACGGGTTGTCATTAATCAAGTTATTCTTATTACTGTTGACTCACGGTGTGACCTACTTTCGATCTGGGCCCTTATCCACAGGCGCGGCTATCGATAGATTTAATATACACTCTACAAAGGTTAGTACACTGTACCCACACTATGGAACCCATGGCCTCGCACTCCCATTCAGGTGGACCAACAGCGTTCCGACAAAACCGATCTACTGCCATGACACTCTCCCGGCCACTCTGAGTCACTCCCCTCTGGGCTAAGTTATGGGTGGCCCCGTGCCTACCTCAAGACACCTCAAATCACCGTCGTAGCAACGATCCACTCTGGGACCCAAAAACTTAACTCAACAACGGGCACACAAGGCTTATTTCCACCAACCTGATCAGGGTAGTGCGTGCCCATAACCTTCCCTCGTTGGAGGCACCGGTGAGAGGCACGACAATAGACCCAGTTAGGACCGTCCCATACCGGTAAGCGTGGTTGCACTGGTCAGCATCGTTTCAGCAGCACCATGACTCAGCCAACAGTTGTTCAAGTTCAATTTAATCTAGTTAACTTGAATGCAAATATGCTGAGCCATGATAAAATGCATGAAGGATATCAACATAATCATGAGGGTATCACATAACTATCCACCATATCAACAATGAACCATATGCACTGAGCATGGCATACTGACTAGCATGACCATCACCAACATCAACATGTACTACTCACAAGCATAAACATATTAAAGGAAATACTAGCAGGTAGAACATGATAACAGAGTACAAGACCACATAGCACAAAAGTGAACATGCAAATCTAAACATTACCAGAACAACGATAACCATCTTTCAACAAGCAAATATTTAATAAAGATTCAAGTTGAAAACCATGGCTACTGCATGACTATCATGCAAGTGGGTATTGTGGCTTGCCTTGGGATGAAGAAATCACCGGGAGAAAGTGCGAGAAACTCGCGGAATGAATCGCTGGAAAACGTTCTCTCTCGGAGGGGGCTGAATAAGGGCAAGGGCACAATGGTCATTTTCATAGTGTCAAACCATAGTGAAAGCATGACCAACAGAACGGGCTCGATGAAACAAAGAAGTGAGTGTTGGTTTCACCTTAAACGGAGTTACGGTTGCGGAGTTATGAGGTTTTGACTGCCAGGGACCTATCTGTAAAAAAAATTCCCACAAATAAGTCCCTGAGTGGATAATACAGAAGCATAAAATAAGAAATATGCTTTCGGCAAATGAAAACACACACTCAAAAGGCGTCTCCACTTATCTGATGTGGCGAGGCGGGACCGGGCCTGGTCAACGCTGTCGTGCGGGTCCCACGCGGGTGGGGCCCACCACTTATCCATGCTCGACCCGCGGGGTCAACATGCTGTGCGGCTGACCAGTGGGGCCCGCGGCCAGCTGGCAGGGCGGCTGGGTCATCTTCTTCTTCTCCTCGCGCTCGCCCGATGGAGCAGAGGACGGGGCGAGCTCCGGCGAGGCTTGACGGCGGCTCCGACCACCGTTCGGAGCGCTCGGACCACCCACGCGTAGAGGAGATCGAGGTGGACCCATCCCCGTAGGGCATGAACATCGAGGAGGTTGGAGGCGAGCATGGTGCGAACTCCGGTGGAGATGGCTTCAGGAGGGGTTGGGCATCGCGGTCAGGGCTACCAGAGGAGGAGGGAAAGGGCTCGGGCGGCTTCCGGGTGTGGATGGGGGCCGCTGGAGGTGGAAGAAGGAGGGGGGAGCCCAGGGCTGCTCGGATTTGAGCGGAACCCGACGGTGGCCATGGCGGCAAAGGGAGGGCGAGAGAGCTTCTCCGGCTCGGGTGAGTAGCTAGGAGGGACCAGAGGGGTGAGGGGAGGTGAGTGGTGAGCTCGAAAGACTCGGGAGAGGGCTTATATAGCCGCGGTGAGGAGCTGTCGCACTGTCACCGTCGCGGACGCGTGTCCGGCGCCGCGGACGCATGCTCGCGCGCATGGACTCGGGGGCAAACGACGGGGAGGGCACAAAGGAGGCTCTCACGGGGCAGAGGAGGCCAAGGGGGCACAAGGAGGAAGACGACGGCGACGGGCAGCGCCAAATCTCCAGTGTGCACACGTGGGCGCGCGGCGGTTTGCGTCGGCGAGGAAGCTGCCGGAGGGGGAGAGGTGTCCAGGGGGTCGGCGATGACGCGGGCCAGCTGGTAGACACGCTCACGAGCGCGAAGGCGACAAGAGGGGGAGGTGGTCCAGCACAAACAGTCACTGGACGTGGCCACTGCACACAGACCGTGCACAGGCACGCCATTGTCGTGGTCACCATGTGCACTGGCATCAAGAGGGGCCAAATGGCTGGAAAAATGTTGTCTAGTGGTAAGTCCTTCGAAGGGTGGTTTCAACTGCGGTGGTAGTTCGGTGAAAACGGCTACCGTTAAAAGGTTAGTGAGCTCTAAAGTTTACTGCAGTAAACTTTATCAGCTCAATGTGATCAACAAGGAATTACTATGGGCCAAATAAGTTGTCTGGGGTGTTTAGCTATGGAGTCACTATGATCCTGGAGGTTTTGAGGGGAAATGGACCAAGATAAATCATAGTTGCTTCACAACTGCGTATTTGGTCTAGAAACTAGATCATGATGGTGCACTCACATGGACTATCCACTTGAGCTCAAATTGGGCAAGGCAGAGTAATTTGGTCATATGAAGATGATGTAAAAAGCTCATGCCAAATGGACAAACCAAAATAGCACTTGCTTCACAAACATCATTTCTATCGAGAAACTTGGAATAATTTTGGTGATCAAATGGATCAATGAAATGATGCCAAATTGGGTGGAGAGATGTTTTATGGGTAACAGAATGGTCTGGTAATTTATCAGGATTTTTTAAGCAATATAAAATACACTTGCTTCACAACCTGAAAATATTGCCAGAATCAAAGATTTTCTCTTGTGCTCACATAGATGATTGGATGGAGCTGAAAATGGGTGGAGGGGCTTAATATGAGCACATTAAGGAGTGTACAAAAGTTCAACTCATTTGTGTACTCCTAGCTAGTATTTCCTTCACAAAGCCTTCTATTTGACAGAAACTTTGAAAATTCACTAAGGAAGATTGGCTAGGAAAATAAAGTTGAACTTGTGCATGAGGCAATTATTTGGACATATAAACATGCCCAAAAAGGTTTGGAGTCACTAGGAAAAATATAAATGACACTTCCTTCACAAAGTGCCATTCATGCAGAATAGAAAAATGAATATTGGGGAATTCTTTTTGAACATGGCAATGAAACGTTTTGCCACATTTGATCAAGATATGACCCAAACAATTTATGAGAATTATTTGGGAATTTTTGGAGTGATGGAAATATAGGTTGCTTCACAAACTAGGGCAATTTGAGTTATTCCTTTAATAGAAAAGGAATATTCCCAATAAAAAGAATATTGGGATTTGGGCTAGGATGGAAATGATAGGGTCTAGGGTAGGATTTGGGAATGACAAGCCACTCTGGAAGCAAAGAAGAGGTCATCTTCTTCAGTTACCAGACCACAAAGCCACAAAAAATGAAAACTCAAGCAAAAACCTCGGAAAAACAAAAGAAAAAGAAAGGGCCAAAAATCAGGCTGTCACAAACCTTACCCCCTTAAAGAAATCTCATCCTCAAGATTTGGTTTCTCAGGGAACTAGTATGAATATTCTGACTTAAGGAAACCGTTTCCAACTCGGGTATCCTTTTTCCTTTATTGTTGTTCCCAGTAAATTTTTATCTGACTGGCCTGGGGTGGTTTGCTTTACTGTATCTACGTTCTGACAGATCTTACCTGGCTTGCTCATGCTTATATAGGCTCCAATTTCTTTTTGGATCTGTTGACTACCTGAGTGTGATTTGATTATCACGACTAAAACATATGTCCGTCTCACAAATCCAAAAGTGATTTCTTCTGGGTGTGCCACCTGGCACTGACAACCTTTCATGTAATGATGATCAGAATTTTCCGATGAAAACTCAAGCTCTGACTCATTGCATTGGGTTTCTCCACTAAATGCAAGTCCTTTGGGTTCCAAATAGTGAGTTCAAATATAACCGTTTCCTGACAGATTCTGACTCATCACAGAAGTTTCTGAATCATCTTAACCGGTTCCATTGTCGTCAGTATCGGATCCGTACCAAATATTTGATTGTCTCCTATCGCGGCCAGCCTAAAGGGTTTGGCCTGTATGATAATATCTCCAGACTTGACTGACGGTGGTTCTGACGGAAAAAATTTGTCCACGACAGGCTATCCATGATGATTCATATAAGTGAGGACTCAAGCTTCCAGACTATTATTCCTCATGCCAATTACTCATGTTGTAGGCATATCCATGTGGATCAATACTGACTTAGACTTCCGGGGGATCTGCATCATGGGGGTCGTGTACAATTTTCATACCTGCCTCACTGGTCTTGCTCCTTCATTAGTGTTTTCTTGGTCTAGATCTTTGGCTGGAAGAGCTGGGCCATATTGCTTCTTCGTATGACCATAGGTACTGTTGGTGCAATTTTTTGGCAATCGTAGCTTATCCTCATTTTTCTGATAGGGTAACCCATTAAATGTCAGGTTCAACACCTCTCATTTTCTGATTGTTGGGAAATAATCATCCGAAACCCTTGCAAGAAATCTGCAAATAAATCAGTAGCCACCAGAACGGTCTTTACAACTTAGATCTGGGACATTTACTGAAATAACTCAACCATGGCTCAGGACGGCCGAAAAGCAGCTCAGAGCATGCGACCGGGTCGATAAGAAGAAGGTGGCAGCTCCCTAAAATAGCCAAAAAGCAGCTATAGGGCTACTGTCACAAAAAGAAACTCAACAGCTGTACTAGACGGCCGTAAAGCAGCTCAGACTCATGACAGTCATTGAAAAGAGAAACAAAAATAGGCATCCTCCCCGGATAGCTAGAAACAGCTCAAATCACAGGCATGGTGTCGTCATTGGAGAAAAGGGGACAAGGGCTCATCAGGATCATTTTCCAGTTCACAAGTACTTGTATTGAGCTCATTGATGTCGTCAATCCTCATAATACTTTGTCACACTGCGATGTATACTGGCTTTCTGCTCTTAATCATCCTCACGTGGTTATCAGATCCTCATCCGAGTGACTTGTAGGGTCTTGATGGTATGCTCATGAGGACCTGATTCCGAGACAGACGTGTATTCTGACTGATTCTTGCATTTGACCAAAATGTTGCGGATCTGATTCTTGGGATTCACTGCCATATGCTATCAATTCACAGCGTACTACCTTGTACCAATGTCTTACTGAGGAATATTTGCTGGCTTGTGCTCGAAACCTTCATCGGACAGCTTGCTAAAGAATACTGGGTATCGTGCTTCAGAAGCTTACCCCCTTAAAGACTTTGCTGGGGAAAGACTCAGTACCTTATGTCGGAAGCTTTTGCGGTTGCTTACTGAAAAAGGCAGAGTACCTTGTATAGGGAATCATCCACGTATCGTACTGAGGAAGATAGATGGATCTTGGCTTGGAAGCTTCTCGGGTATCTTGCGAGGGAAGATTGGGTTGCTTACACCATAAGCTTCTTATTGTGATATGCGGACCGATTTCCACATATATAACCATATGAATATTTTTGCTATTGAATTCTTGCATGGAAAGGGGTTTTACTAGACTATCCTCCTTTCTGAGTATATGCCATATTTTTGCTTGCTTCCAGGTACATCGAGTTCCAAAATCATCCTCAACGAAAAATTAAACTTGTATCTGAGCCATACCTTTGATAATATTCTGTCAACCTTGCACACAATTTATCTTCTTGCTGATTTAATCATTTTGTTGTGATGAGTGCACGCTAATGCAAACTTGATACTAACGGTCCATCTACGAATTCTTTTGCATTCAGATGAGATATTCCAATTTCACTGCAGTCAGCTGGTAATTCCATTTTGTTTAGCTGAGTTTCCAAATATATGCATTTCTTGCTGACCCTTCGGGTCCGGTGTCGTCTGACGAGCAACTTTAATAGGGGAAAAATTAGTAACACCGAAGGCCCAAAGAAAGGAACAACAGAAATGACTAAAAAAGCACACAAGCATACTACTAAGATAATTAATCAAGCAATCATCACATATTACTGCTAGTCACACAATATGCATGCCTACTTAAGCACACAAATTTCACGGGATCTCCGGTTCTACGATCTAGCATGTTGTGACGATGTGCACGAGGACGAATAAATGTGTGGAAGAGTTGGTGTGGACAGCGCTACACCAAGTGTTAGCTTAGCCAGGTGGCAACCTGAACTATCTCGGAGGTAAGGACGTACTCGGTAATCATGCAGTAGGACACGAAGGTCGCAACCACATCATCATCAAGCGGAGATGAACGGAGGAAGAGGACAGGGGTGAGGAAGGCGACGATGGCCATGAGAGCACATTGTCGACCTTTGGCACGGCTCGCCGGAGAAGAAAACGGAGGGGGAGCGGGGTCCAGGCGAACGGCGACGATGATGCGGAGCTGCTAGACATGAATGGCGAGGTCAGGGACAGTCGGAGAAGCGATGCCGACAAGAACAGTGGCTAGACCATCGTTTTTGCTGGCTGCACTCGTGGTCACCACTGGCATGGCGCGTGATGACCCACAAGTATAGGGGATCTATCATAGTCCTTTCGATAAGTAAGAGTATCGAACCCAACGAGGAGCATAAGGAAATGATAAGCGGTTCTCAGTAAGGTTTTCTCTGCAAGCACTGAAATAGTAGGTGATAGATAGTTTTGTGATAAGATAAATAGTAACGAGTAACAAGTAAATAAAGTAAGTAAAGTGCAGCAAGGTGGCCCAATCCTTTATGTAGCAAAGGATAAGCCTGGACAATTTCTAATAATGATAAAGGAGCTCCCGAGGACACATTGGGAATTATCGTCAAGCTAGTTTCATCACGTTCATATGATTCGCCTTCGGTACTTTGATAATTTGATATGTGGGTGGACCGGTACTTGGGTACTGCCCTAACTTGCACAAGTATCCCACTTATGATTAACCCCTATTGCAAGCATCCGCAACTACAAATAGGAGTATTAAGGTATACCTAACCACAACATTAAGCGTATGGATCCATATCAGCCCCTAACGAGGCAACACATAAACTAGGGTTTAAGCTTCTGTCACTCTAGCAACCCATCATCTACTTATTACTTCCCCATGCCTTCCTCTAGGCCCAAATAATGGTGAAGTGTCATGTAGTCGAAGTTCACATAACACCACTAGAGGAAAAGACAACATACATCTCATCAAAATATCGAACGAATACCAAATTCACATGACTGCTAATAGCAAGACTTCACCCATGTCCTCAGGAACAAACGTAACTACTCACAAAGCATATTCATGTTCATAATCAGAGGGGTAATAATATGCATAAAGGATCTGAACATATGATCTTCCACCAAGTAAACCAATTAGCATCAACTACAAGGAGTAATCAACACTACTAGCAACCCACAGGTACCAATTTGTGGTTTTGGTACAAGATTGGATACAAGAGATGAACTAGGGTTTTGAGAGGAGATGGTGCTGGTGAAGATGTTGATGGAGATTGACCCCCTCCCGATGAGAGGATCGTTGGTGATGATTTCCCCCTCCCGGAGGGAAGTGTCCCCGGCAGAACAGCTCCGCCAGAGCCCTAGATTGATTCCGCCAAGGTTCCGCCTCGTGGCGGCGGAGTTACGTCCCGTAAGCTTGTCCACGATTTTTCCAGGGTAAAAGTGATGATATAGCAGAAGATGGACGTCGGAGGCCCACCAGGGGGCCCAGGAGATAGGGGGCGCGCCCTATAGGGGGGGCTGTCTCCTCGACAGGGTGTGGTCCCCCTGGCCTATTTCTTTCGCTCAGAAATTCTTATTAAATCCAAAATGTTGTTTCGTGGAGTCTCGGGACTTTTGGAGCTGTGCAGAATAGGTTTCCAACGTTTGCTCCTTTTCCAGCCAGAATTCCAGCTGCTCGCATTCCCCCTCTTCATGGTAAACCTTGTAAAATAAGAGAGAATAGCCATAAGTATTGAGATATAATGTGTAATAACAGCCCATAATGCAATAAATATTGATATAAAAGCATGATGAAAAATGGACGTATCAACTCCCCCAAGCTTAGACCTTGCTTGTCCTTAAGCGGAAGCCGAAATTGAAAAATATGTCCACATGTTTAGAGATAGAGGTGTCGATAAAAATAAAATATGGACATGAGGGCATCATGATCATTCTAATAACAACAACATATATAGATTTTGTCATATGATTTCCTATGCTCAAGTAATAAGCAATTCACAATGTCAAGTATGGTTCAAAAACTTCATTGGGAACTAACAAACTACAATCTCAGTCATTGAAGCAATTGCAATTTATCGTAACATCAGAAAGAGTCAATAATAGAGCCTTTCAGCAAGCTCACATACTCAACTATCTCGTAGTCTCCTATATTTGCTAACACTCACGCAGTACTTGTGGTTATAGAGTTTCAGCCGGACACTGAGAAAGATAGGGGCTTATTGTGTTGCCTCCCAACGTATTCACCTTTAGGTGATGTCAACAATAATGGCCCATGCTAACTTACATCCAATTGGATATATATATCATGATCTTTCAAACACGAGGAGCTTGCCAAAGGATAAAATGAAAAAGGGAAAGGTGAGGATCACCTTGACTGAAACATAAAGTAAAAACATAAAGTAAAAGATAGGCCCTTCGCAGAGGGAAGCAGAGGTTGTCATGCACGTTTAGGGTTAATGCACAAAATCTTAATGCAAAAGAACGTCACTTTATATTGCCCCTTGTATGTGGACCTTTATTATGCAGTCCGTCGCTTTTATTACTTCCACAACAAGTTCGTACAAAGCTTATTTTCTCTGCACTAATAAGTCATACATATTTAGAGAGCAATTTTTATTGCTTGCACCGATGACAACTTACTTGAAGGATCTTACTCAATCCATAGGTAGGTATGGTGGACTCTCAAGGCAAAACTGGGTTTAAGGATATTTGGAAGCACAAGTAGTATCTCTACTTGGTGCAAGGAATTTGGCTAGCATGAGGGGGAAAGGCAAGCTCAACATGTTTGTAATGTCAATGACAATATACTTTAACTGACATGTCGGAAAACATAAACCATTACGTTGTCTTCCTTGTCCAACATCAACTCTTTTAGCATGTCATACTTAACGAGTGCTTCACAATCATAAAAGATGTCCAAGATAATATATTTATATGTGAACCCCTCTTTCCTTATCACTTCCTATTAATTGCAATGATGACCAAGGCTACGTTCATCAACTCTCAACAATTTTTATGCCTCATACTTTCTATGTGTGAAGTTATCACTATCCATAAGATCTATATGAACTCTTTTATTCTTTCTACTTTCTCAAGATCATAGCAACATAGCAAAGCCCTTGACTCAACACTAATCTTTATTATAGATAGCACACGGACTCGATTACATAAAGAGATCACACTGCAAAACTCAAAACTACTTGATATTTAAATTTCAATCTACTAGATCAAGATACTACTAAAAGGATCGAACTAAATAAAGCGGTAAAGATAGGAGTGTGATGGTGATACGATACCGGGGCACCTCCCCCAAGCTTGGTAGTTGCCAAGGGGAGTGCCCATACCCATGTGATTATTTCTCCTTCTTCACGGTTGGTGTTATGATCTTCTTGGCGATGATGCCCTTCAGGATACGGTTCTCCTCCTCGAGCTTATTGACTTGTTGTTTGAGGTCCATAATTTCTTTACGGAGCTTGCCCGTAACGGCCAAAGCTCCTTTTACCCAAGGATGTCGATTAGCTTCTGGAGAACACATGAAACTCTTTTTCATATTTTCATAAGAAAGAAATCTAGAGTTGGAAGGGATGACCGAAGTAGGGACAGCCAGGCTAGGTAGTTCCCCCATAGTGAATTCTTCTAGGAGACGAGAGGTAACTTCTTGATCTTCCTCCATGGCATCTATCCTATTCAAATCAGCCTCTATCTCATCCTCCGTTGATGGTCCAAAGTGATAGGAATCGCTATTTGCTCCTGGACCTGGCGTTGGGTGAGACACCCGACTCTCCCCAACTGACTCCTGAGAAGACACCTTGCTTTATTCTGCAACAGGAATAGCTCGAAATGAAAACAGAGGATATTTGTGTGATACGGTGGTCAAAACCTTCGGGAGTATATATAATGAATTTTTACCGACCAAAATACGTAACATACAAGAAAACGGAGTCCGGGAGGCACACGAGGTGCCCACGAGACAGGGGGTGCGCCCTACAGGGGGCGTGATAACCCGCAAGTATACGGGATAGTTGTAGCCTCTTTCAATAAGTAAGAGTGTCGAACCCAACAAGGAGCTAAAGGTAGAACAAATACTCTCTCAAGTCCTATCAGCCACTGATACGACTCTACGCACGCTTGACGTTCACTTTACCTAGAACAAGTATGAAACTAGAAGTACTTTGTAGGTGTGAGGATAGGTTTGCAAGATAATAAAGAACACGTAAATATAAACTAGGGGCTGCTTATACAAAGATGCAATAAAATAAATATAGCGAGTGTGGAAAAGTGGTGGTAGGAGTTGTGAAATTGTCCCTAAGAAATTGACTACGTTACTAGACCGGTAATCACTATTGCAATTCTATTTGAGGGAGAGGCATAAGCTAACATACTTTCTCTTCTTGGATCATATGTACTTATGATTGGAACTCTAGCAAGAATCCGCAACTACTAAAGATTCATTAAGGCAAAACCCAACCATAGCATTAAAGTATCAAGTCCCCTTTTATCCCATACGCAAACAACCTACTTACTCGGGTTTGTGTTTCAGTCACTCACGCAACCCAACATAAGCAAATCATAAACATATTGCAAACCCTACAGCGGGAATCCCTCACGCTTGTGCGACACGGAGGGCACCATAGGACAGCACCAATAATAAAACATGCAACTCAAACCAATCATAGCAATTCATCAATCACCGATAGGACAACAAAAATCTACTCAGACATCATAGGATGGCAACACATCATTGGAAAATTATATGAAGCATAAAGCACCATGTTCAAGTAGAGGGTACAGTGGGTTGCGGGAGAGTGGACCGCTGGATATAGATGGGGGAAGGTGATGGAGACGTTGGTGAAGATGATGGAGGTGTTGGTGAAGATCGCGGTGATGATGATGGCCCCCGGCGGGGTTCTGGCACCACCGGAAGCAAGGGGGAGAGAGCCTGCCTTCTTATTCTCCTTCATTGACCTCCTCCCTAGATGGGAGGAGGGTTCCCCCTCTGGTGCTTGGCTCCCATGGCATGGGACGGGCGAGAGCCCCTCCGAGATTGGATCTATCTCTCTGTTTTTGCGTTATCAGATTCTACCCCTTCACCGTTTCCTTTATATCTAGAGATCCATAACTCCGATTGGGGTGAATCTCTCGCCCAGATCTTTCTCATAAAATTAGCTTTCTTGCACCGAAAGAAGAGCATCAACCGCCTTACGGGTGGCCCACGAGAGCCCAGGCCGCGCCCAAGGGGGAGGGCGTGCCCCCCTATCTCGTGGCCACCCTGGACACCGTTTCGCGTTGATTTTACTTCCAGAAAATCATAAATATTCCAAATAAATCACCGTCCGTTTTTATCCCGTTTGGACTCCGTTTGATATTGGGTTTCTGTGAAACAAAAAACATGCAACAGATAGGAACTGGCACTGGGCACTAGATCAATATGGTAGTCCCAAAAAATAGTATAAAAAGTTGCCAAAAGTATATAAAAGTAGAATAATATTGGCATGGAAGAATCAAAAACTATAGATACGACGGAGACGTATCAGCATCTCCAAGCTTAATTCATGCTCATCCTCGAGTAGGTAAATGATAAAAAAGATAATTTTTGATGTGGAATACTACCTAGCATAATCTTGATCATATGTCTAATCATGACATGAATAGTAAGACACGAGTGATTCAAAGCAATAGTCTATCATTTGACATAAAAACAATAATACTTCGAGCGTACCAATAAAGCAATCATGTCTTTTCAAAACAACATGGCCAAAGAAAGTTATCCCTACAAAATCATATAGTCTGGCTGTTGCTCTATCTTCATCACACAAAGTGTTTAATCATGCACAACCCCGATGACAAGCCAAGCAATTGTTTCATACTTTAATAATCTCAAACTTTTTCAACTTTCACGCAATACATGAGCGTGAGCCATGGATATAGAACTATAGGTGGAATAGAATATGATGGTGGAGGTTATGTGGAGAAGACAAAAAGGGAGAAAGTATCACATCAACTAGGCGTATCAACAGGCTATGGAGATGCCCATCAATAGATATCAATGTGAGTGACTAGGGATTGCCATGCAACAGATGCACTAGAGCTATAAGTGTATGAAAGCTCAAACTGAAACTAAGTGGGTGTGCATCCAACTTTCTTGCTCATGAAGACCTCTGGCATTTGAGGAAGCCCATCATCAGAATATACAAGCCAAGTTCTATAATGAAAATTCCCACTAGTATATGAAAGTGAAAGCATAGGAGACTCTCTCTATGAAGAACATGGTGCTACTCTGAAGCACAAGTGTGGTAAAAGGATAGTAACATTGCCCCTTCTCTCTTTTTCTCTCATTTTTTTATTTTCTTTTTTTTCTTCCTTTTTTTGGTGGGCTTCTTTGGCCTCTTTTTTTATTTGGGCTTCTTTGGCCTCTTTTATTTTTCGTAAAGCCCGGAGTCTCATCCCGACTTGTGGGGGAATCATAGTCTCCATCATCCTTTCCTCACTGAGGCAATGCTCTAATAATGATGATCATCACACTTTTATTTACTTACAACTCAATATCTAGAACAAAGATATGACTCTATCTGAATGCTTCCGACAGTGTACCGGGATGTGCAATGATCTAGCATAGCAATGACATCAAAAAACGGACAAGCCATGAAAACATCATGCTAGCTATCTTACGATCATACAAAGCAATATGACAATGAATGCTCAAGTCATGTATATGATGATGATGGAAGTTGCATGGCAATATATCTCGGAATGGCTATGGAAATGCCATGATAGGTAGGTATGGTGGCTGTTTTGAGGAAGATATAAGGAGGTTTATGTGTGATAGAGCGTATCATATCATGGGATTTGGATGCACCGGCGAAGTTTGCACCAACTCTCGAGGTGAGAAAGGGCAATGCATGGTATCGAAGAGGCTAGCAATGATGGAAGGGTGAGAGTGCGTATAATCCATGGACTCAACATTAATCATAAAGAACTCATATACTTATTGCAAAAATCTACAAAGCATTGAAAACAAAGTACTACGCGCATGCTCCTAAGGGGATAGATTGGTAGGAAAAGACCATCGCTCGTCCCCGACTGCCACTCATAAGGAAGACAATCAATAAATAAAATTGTGCTCCAACTTCATCACAAAGCGGTTCACCATACGTGCATGCTACGGGAATCACAAACCTCAACACAAGTGTTTCTACTAATCCACAGTCACCCACTAGCATAACTCTAATATCACCACCTTTATATCGCAAAACTATTGCAAGGAATCAAACATATCATATTCAGTGATCCACAAGTTATGTAGGATTTTATGACTAACCATGTGAATGACCAATTCCTGTCATCTCTCTAAATAGATATAAGTGAAGCAAGCGAGTTTAATTCTTTCTACAAAAGGTATGCCCATGCTCTAACAAATATAAGTGAAGAAAAAGAGCATTCTACAAATGGCGGTTTTCTATGTGAAGAGAAACAGGCAATCCAAACTTCAAATGATATAAGTGAAGCACATGAAGCATTCTATAAAGCCATACTCAAAAGATTTAAGTGAAGTTCAATGAGCATTCTATAAATCAACCAAGGACTATCTCATACCAGCATGGTGCATAAAATAAAAGTGAAAACTAAATGCAAAAGATGCTCCAAGACTTGCACATAATGCACGAACGAAACGAATACGAAAACATACTGATACTTGTTGAAGAAAGAGGGGATGCCTTCCAGGGCATCCCCAAGCTTAGACGCTTGAGTCTCCTTGAATGTTTACTTGGGGTTCCTCGGGCATCCCCAAGCTTGAGCTCTTGCCTCTCTTCCTTTTCCTCATATCGAGACCTCCTCGTTTAGACACTTCATCCACACAAAACTTCAACAGAAAACTCGGTAAGATCCGTTAGTATAATAAAGCAAATCACCACTCTAAGTACTGTTGCAAACCAATTCATATTTTGTTTTTTCATTGTGTCTACTGTAATATAACTTTTTCATGGCTTAATCCACTGATATAAATTGATAGATTCATCAAAACAAGTAAACTATGCATCAAAAACAGAATCTGTCAAAAACAGAACAGTCTGTAGCAATCTGAACATCCACCATACTTATAGTACTCCAAAAATTCTACCACAATTAGGAAAAATGAAAAAGTTGTACATAAAGACAGTGCAAAAGGAATCAGAACCATTTGACGTTCCAATTATAAATGTAAAATCGCGCACTACAGCCAAAGTTTCTGTCCAGCGCCGTACAAACCAACAAGCATTGTAAACATCCTAAAGGCAAACCTTGGCACATTATTTTTATAATACAATGGAAATGTACAAGGGGATAATTATTTTTTGTTGAAAAGTTTCTGTAATCAAGATTCACAAAGTTTCCATGAGCATGAACAAAGTTCAAGGCTAGCTCTCACTTCAACAATGCTTGTCTTTCTCACTTTCACTTTCCTTTTAGAAAAGTTTTTGGTTTCCCCTCTTTATTTTTGTGCTTTTAAACTATATGAAAGCACTCAACAGAAATAAATTACTCTCTAAACCGTCCGGGTTGTCTCCCTGGCAGCGCTTTCTTTAAAGCCATTAAGCTAAGCATTTAGTGCTCAAGTAATGGATCCACCCGGATCCCAAGGTATATCAAAGCCAATTTTAATTAACAATGATTTGTAATTTAGTAGTGAGCACAAAGTAACATATGTCATGCAACAACGAAGTCTAACTCTCTTCCTATGCATCGGCATGTCCTAAAAGAACAATTCATGCACACCAAGTAAAGGCCAATGCATAGTATAAGCAGTTTCTTGCAATTTCATCGTGTTGGAAACATAAAGAGGCGGAGATGTAGTTCATCTCTCATAATAATTGCAAGTAGGAGCAGCAAGCACATGCATATTATATCTATCAAAATCATCATGTGCAACGGTAAAAGGCAACCCAACAATATAATCCTTACTAAGCACAAACTTCTCCGATATAGTGTAGTCGGGAGAATTCAAAAAGATAATAGGACTATCATGCGTGGGTGCAATAGCAACAATTTCATGTTTAGCATAAGGAACTATAGCAATTTCATCTCCATAAGCATAATTCATATTGGCATCTTGTCCACAAGCATAGCAAGCATCCTCAAAAAGGGATATTTCAAGAGAATCAACGGGATCATAGCAATCATCATGGCAATCATCATAGCAATCGTCCTTCGGTAAGCACGAAGGGGAATTAAGCAATGTATGAGTTGAATAGTTACTCTCATTAGAAGGTGGGCACGGGTAGCTAATCCGCTCTTCCTCCTTTTGTTCTTCGCTCTCCTCATCATCTTTTTCATCCAATGAGCTCACTGTTTCATCAATTTCTTCTTCCATAGCTTCCTGCAAAATATTAGTTTCTTCTTGGACAGCGGAGAATTTCTCAATATATGGTTTAACATAGGCATTAGAAGCATAATTATCATAACAATATTCAAATATGGCAAAACTTTCAGAATTGTAAAAAGTGGCATCATACTTTTCAATCAAAGAAGCAATTTCAAAAGCACCCTTAAAAGCAACAAATTCTTCAATTTGTTGAACATCATAGTAATTATAAACACCCTTAGTATACGAAGATACGATTCCATTATCAATAAACTCACATTGGTAGGGAAGGTGTTTCTTAGGGTTTTTAGAACAACAAGTAACATCATATATTTCACATAAATTCCAAGCATAGCATTGCAAACGTTGAATTTGATCCCATAATAGTTTCCCTTTTTCAGATATACGGTGTCGCACATAACAAGCATGCTCGTCTAAAGATTTGCCCTCAACTAAGCTAGTTGGGGTTTCAGCACGAGCACATAGGGATCAAAGATGATCCAAGTAAAAAGCTTCAGTAGTGTGATAGATTTTGAGTGGTTCTTCAACCATTGGAGCAGTAGGTACTACTAATTTTTTTGGTGTTTTGTGTTTCCTACCCACAGCTAAAGATAGAAAACAACTAAGAACAGCAAATAAAAATTACTTAGTGATAAAGCAAACAAGCACACACGAGAATATTCACCCCACGCTATGACTCCCCGGCAACCGCGCCAGAAAAAGGTCTCGATAACCCGCAAGTATACGGGATAGTTGTAGCATCTTTCGATAAGTAAGAGTGTCGAACCCAACGAGGAGATAAAGGTAGAACAAATACTCTCTCAAGTCCTATAGGCCACTGATACGACTCTACACATGCTTGATGTTCACTTTACCTAGAACAAGTATGAAACTAGAAGTACTTTGTAGGTGTGAGGATAGGTTTGCAAGATAATAAAGAACACGTAAATATAAACTAGGGGCTGTTTATATAAAGATGAAATAAAGTAAATATAGCGAGTGTGGAAAAGTGGTGGTAGGAGTTGTGAAATTGTCCCTAAGCAATTGACTACGTTACTAGACCGGTAATCACTATTGCAATTCTATTTGAGGGAGAGGCATAAGCTAACATACTTTCTCTTCATGGATCATATGTACTTATGATTGGAACTCTAGCAAGCATCCGCAACTACTAAAGATTCATTAAGGTAAAACCCAACCATAGCATTAAAGGGGTGACACTTGACTTAAAATGGAAGGAATGGAGACCTGAACTTCACCTAATGGGTGACACTTGACGAGATGAACAACACAATGCCTCCAAAAGAATTGAAAAAATGGAATGAAAAGAATGGATGAGAGAACAACAACTTCCACCATGAATGAATTCGATAGCATCCTTAGAGGAAGGGTAGAACGGAGTTGTTGAGGAAATCAACAACAAAAGAATAAGCTTGTTGTGGACTTATGGTGAAATTATGCCCCAATCAAATTCTCGAATAGTTAGGAAGAACAAAGAAATGCAAAACTCTACTTCAAAAGAATACGGAGAATTAATTGCACTTCGAGAAGCAAGAAGAAAAGATACTTGAACTCCACCAACAAGAATCTTGATGAACACTTGAAGAATGAATTAAATCATGAAGAACCACCATGAAGAACTCTGGTGACAAAAGGATGATGAGATAGAATGAAGGATGAAAGAATAAGATTAAAAGCCTTGCAGTGATTTACATGGAGATTCTGATGAGATGGCCGAGGAAAATTTGAACTCCGGAAAAGAAAAGATGAAAACACTTGGAACTAGAATTTATTCATCAAGAACAAACTCCGAAGGAAGGGATTAATCACTTGGATGAAATAAGAATAAGATTTATTGTATGCTTTTCCTTCATCAAATTAAATTGATGGCAAGCAATGGATTTTGCATACTACTTATTCTTGTTTGAAAAGGATTGAGGGGAATATGGCACAACCTTGAGGAAGGTCTTCAATGAACCACCGGTAGGATTTGAAAGAACGAATGAATTAATATGATAACAAAGGAAAAGGAATCTGAAGGAACCACCGTTAGAATTCGAAAATGACTGACGAAAGAGAATGAATCACCGGGAGGAATTAGAATAACAAATATGCTTGAGGGGATTTAAATGCAAAAGAACAAAGAGATCACGAGCTGATTAAAGAATACTAGACAGATGTACCAAGATAATTGGATAACGCTAGCTGGAATGAGAGGATGAAGGATTCTTCTGGAATGATGGCCTCCGGTGAAAAGAAACGGAAAACAACTCCTGACATACTCCGGATGGGTAAGAAACGAATATTTGACAAACGAAATAATTCGAGAGAATAACATGAAGCTAGAACCATGAGTCTTCGTAAGAACGAACAAGATTTAAGAGAAACTCTTATTCTATCTTCAAATGATGACGAGAAACACCACCAAAATTGCTGAGATACTACGGTAGAATGAAAAGCAAAGAGGTTGAGCCAACAATGAAACGATTTGAAATCGATCTTGAAAAGGCATCTGACTGATGAAATTCATTCTTACGTCAAACTCCAAAAAGAACTAGGAATGGCTCCGAAATAATTAGAAGAGTCAGGTAAGATCCTAGGAAAAGACCTGTGGGTTAGGGCCCACTAAAAGAAAACACCCTTGAAAAAGGATTGTTGAAGAGATAGATGATGCACCAGAACAATTGGAATATTTGAATGAGGTGACAACCTCGAATTAATTGGAACACAGACAAATCTCCTGAGATGTCTTGAGCACTCTGGAAGGATAAACTGGCGAGAGGCGAACAAGCAGGGCAAACACTTGATCCAAGAAAAAGAATATTGATCAACACCGAATACTTGCATTGAGTCCACCGGAGAAGAAAATGAGAAGAAGAATGTCAAACGAGACGAGAATTCACCAGTTGAAATAATTGATGAAAGACTGAAGAGGCTGCGCACGAATGAAATTGATGCTCGAAAGAGGCTCAGGCTCTATGGAGAAGAGGGTGGGAGGGCGGGAAAAACAAAGGCAACTTGGAAGGGAGAACCGACAAATAGCTTGAAGAGAAAACACCGGTTGAAAGAATGCAAAGGCTTCACACGAGTAGGATGGATACTCAATTACAGACTTCGGCTCCGAGAAGAGAAAAGGGTGGGCGGGTGGGAAAAGAAAACAACAGAGGATTGAACTTGCGAAAACAAAGAGGTCGAATCACCTAAAGGAATTTGAAGGTCCCACCAAGGATAGAAGCGCATATTGGAGACGCTTTTGCAAGGTGGATATCATTACATCGTACCATTACCTAATAGTTGGGGATACATATAAGAGGCATACAATGCCACATGAATACAACATCATCATACATAAGGGCAATATTTGGCTATGAATTAAACACAAACAAAAACTCAACGACATCCACCCTGCTAGCCCAGGCTGCCGACCTGGAACCTATCCCCTGATTGAAGAATAAGCAGAAGAAGAACTCCAAAACAAGTAAACATCGCTCTCACGTCATGATCATCGTATTATCTGTACCTGCAACTGTGGTTGTAGTAATCTATGAGCCACGAGGATTCAGCAATCCCATTACCACGGGTTTCAAGACTAGCAAAGCTTAATAGGTAAGGGAAGGATAAGTGGTGAGGTTGCAGCAGCGACTAAGCATGATATGGTGGCTAACATACGCAAATAAGAGCAAGAAGAGAAGCAACACAACGGTCGAAAAGCTAGAAGTGATCCTGAAACTACTTATGTTCATACATAACCCAAATCGTGTTCACTTCCTGGACTCCGCCGAAAAGAGACCATCACGGCTACACACGCGGTTGATGCATTTTAATTAAGTCAAGTGTCAAGTACTCTACAACCGGATATTAACAAATTCCCATCTACCACATAACCGCGGGCACGGCTTTCGAAAGTTTAAACCCTGCAGGGGTGTCCCAACTTAGCCCATCACAAGCTCTCACGATCAGCGAAGGATATTCCTTCTCCCGGGAAGACCCGATCAGTCTCAGAATCCCGGTTACAAGACATTTCGATAGTGGTAAAACAAAACCAGCAAGACCACCCGACTGTGCCAACAAATCCCGATAGGAGCGGCACATATCTCGTTCTCAGGGCACACTAGATGAGACATCCTACGAGTAAAACCAGCCCTCAAGTTTCCCCGAGGTGGCCCCGCAGTCTACTCAGTTCGGACCAACACTTAGAGAAGCACTGGACCGGGGAGGTTTATAATAAAGATGACCTCGGGTTAATTACTCCCAAGGGAAAGGTTATAGGTTGTTAGGCAAATGTAAAACCAAGGTTGGGCCATGCTGGAGGAGTTTTATTCAAAGCAAACTGTCAAGGGGTTCCCATAAACCCGACCGCGTAAGGAACACAAAATCAAGGAACACAACACCGATATGACGGAAACTAAGGCGGCAAGAGTGGAACAAAACACCAGGCACAAGGCCGAGCCTTCCACCCTTCACCAAGTATATAGATGCATTAATTAAATAAGAGATATTGTGATATCCCAACATAATCCTGTTCCAACATGGAGCAATCTTCAACTTCACCTGCAACTAACAACGCTATAAGAGGGGCTGAGCAAAAGCGGTAACATAGCCAAACAACGGTTTGCTAGAAAGGGTGAAAAGGTTAGAGGCTGACATGGCAATTTGGGAGGCTTGAAAACCAAGTGATATGTAGCGCAGCATAGCGATAGAACGAAACGACTAGCATAGCAATGATAGTAGTGAGAAGCAAACAAGATGGTAAACACACAACACATAAACATGACATTCATGGTCTTTTTCATGGTCCAGATCTGAATAAACATTATGTTCAAGTAGTTAGACAGCAAGTTAAAATGCACCAAGATAATCTACATGAAATTCTAGTCAAGTTACATATAAAGTTCATTTAGTTTGGAGCTACGGCCTAGAAAATATGAGCAAAACAAGTCAAACATGGCATTGATGCAAAATGCATTCAAACATCAAGCAAACACTCTCAAAACAAGGATTCAACATGATAAGATGAAACTACATACAAAATCAAGCAAGTCCATGAAAAATGAGTCCATGAAAAAGACGAACGGACGAAGACGAACCAAGCGTAGTCGAACGGATCCTCACGGTCGCAACGAAACAGGAACTATCGAGAAGAAGCACAACCGGAAAGAAGCAAACAACATGGTAAACACACAACACATAAACATGACATGATGCAAAACCAAGCATGATACATGACAAAGGCTATATGATTCTACTCATGGCAAGAGATGATGCATACAATAATAACACATCAAAGCAAGTTTAAATGAGGCCGGAAATAACACAACAATTCCGGTAAGTCCTCATATGCACATTTCGAAATAGGTCCAGATCTGAATAAACATTATTTTCAAGTAGTTAAACAGCAAGTTAAAATTCACCAAGATGATCTACATGAAATTCTAGTCAAGTTACATATAAAGTTCATTTAGTTCGGAGCTACGGCCTAGAAGATATGAGCAAAACAAGTCAAACATGGCATTGATGCAAAATGCATTCAAACATCAAGCAAACACTCTCAAAACAAGGATTCAACATGATAAGAAGAAACTACATACAAAATCAAGCAAGTTTCATTAAGAGCATGCTCAAAACGGAGCAACGGTGCAACACTCCAAGCAAGTTATAACAACAATCTGCCCAAAACAGCAAGTAGGCACTTTGCAATAATCAAAACAACATGCTACAGGAAACATATGAGCATAAACTTGACATGCACTTCATGTACAGATAACATACTTCAAATATCATTAACGTTAATGTTCATAGGCATCAAGATTAAACCAATATGATCAATGCAAAAAGCAAATTTATAACACAGAAGCATATACATGAGCAGAGTTAATATGATGGCAACTTGCGAGCAAGAAAGAGACAAGTTACAACAAGTAAACATAGCAACCAAGGGAATGGAATCAAATTACACATAACAAAGAGAAAATAACATCCTGGCATCATATACATATGGCTCGTGAATTAGTAGGAACCAACATGACAATATTGAATGTTGAAACAGTTTCAGCAAGTGTAAAACAGCAACATTATGATAGCATGTTTGCAAGCATGAAACAGAGGCATATGACATCCCAAATTAGCAAATATAGCATGTTAAAAAATTAATCATAACATACTTAGAATCGTGTAACTGGAGCATCTCCAGAAGAGGCATAGAATAATTATTATGAAGCTCACAACATAGCATCATGAAGTTAACAGAAATCTGGAACATTATATAAGCATGTTCATGGCAACGCAAACATATTCTACAGGACATATATAGGGCATCCAAAGGAATGGAATGATAGAGCATAACATATACATAAAAGCATGTCAACTAAGCATCTCCATATTATGCATGGATTAATTGGTAGCATCAAGCAAACATGGCAACATGATATGACAGATTCAGCATTGACAGAACATTAACAGCGAGTAGCCCACTTCACAAGCTTGACGCACTCTCCACGGGGCATATAAAAATACATGGATTGCACCCCTGTAAATATGGCATGATTATGCACCTAAAACATGTATACATCATGCTCATAGGATGCACACACAAAATGCAACAAAAATGACAAATCAGAAAGTTACAGCAGTTTTCAGCAATTAACAGCAATATGCACTTTTGCAACAGAGATTAAGATAACAAGATGCACCCTAACATGAAAGAAAAGCATACCAACTTGTAGAGCATGAAGAGCAGAACGTGTGCATATCAAGATCATCATCATAGCATCAACATGGACAAAGTTGTGGCACTCACAAGATGTACAAATGATGTTAACAATCAGCAGATTCCAGCAGTTTATATCATACTTAGATGTTTGTGCTTGGATGATAATATTCTCTATCTCTTATGTATGATCATTCACACTTTGCCTTGGTGATGAGTGCATATTTCATATTCTGTCATTTTGAGCGCTCCACCAAGATGTATGTGACATGGAAGAGTAACCCATGAACCTAATTGATTGTGCATTTGCATTCAAAAGCAAATTTTAGATAATGCACAAATTTAGGGGGACCTCTTGCTTATCACATACTTCTCAAAACAACGATGTATTTCATTCTTATTACCATTTGTCGAAGCTTTGATCTATATGTTGTTATCAATTACCAAAAGGGGGGAGATTGAAAGTGCAACTAATCACTACTAGGGAAAACCTTATACGCATCATCTTAGCAGTAGCGCCGGACAAAACTGGGCGCTACTGCTACTTAGTAGTAGCGTGTTTAGATAGACCGTGTCTGCTACAACTTTAGCAGTAGTGCATTCTTGAAAAGTGCGCTGCTGCTATGTTTGTAATGGATGTAGATGGCTAGCCCCACTTAGCAGTAGCGCATATGCCTAACCAGCGCTACTGCTACGTCCCGTAGCAGTAGTGCGTGTCCCTGAAACGCGCTACTACTTACTTACATTATCCTGGAGCGGTTGACGACCCTCTCACTCACTCTCCCTCTCACTCGCTCTGGCCCGCGCCGAACCCGTCGTCCGCCGCCGCCGTGCTGCTCCTCCAGCGAGGTACTCCCTCCTCCCTCCTCCCCCCTCCTCCTCCGGCCTCCCTCCTCCCACCGCCCCTCCCTCCTCCTCCTCAGGCTGGCCCCTCCCTC
>NC_041383.1:294861593-294950957 GCF_002162155.2 Triticum dicoccoides | reverse complement strand
CCTCCTCCGGTCCCACCGGCCTACTCCTCTCTCCTTCCACCTCCCTTCCCCTCCTCCCTCCATCTCTTTTTTTCTATTTTTAATCTAGTTTTTTACTATTGCATAATGTTGTTTTTTTAATCTTTTTAGTAAGTGTTTAAATAATTAGTAAGTAAATTAATAAAAGTATTTGAACTAGTTTATTTTTAGTAAGAACTAGTTAAATTAATAGAACTAATGTATTTTTAGTAAGAAAATTAGTATAACTAGTTAAACTAGTTTATTTTTAGAAAGAACTAGTTTATTTTTATTTATAGTAAGTTTATTTTTAGTAAGAAGTAGTTGAATTAATAGAACTAGTTGAACATGTCACATTTGTTGTTATCTTTTTAGTTTAAGCAATTATTCCCGCATCGACGTCGACGATGCCTATCCTGCATCCTCGTCGTCGATACCCATCGTTCCCTAGGGTTTTAGTTGTATTAGTGATGTTATATGTATTATACTATTCAGGACGTATTAGTGATAACTTATAGGGTTTTTGTTTTTGCAGAAATCAAGGAGCCCCTCCATCATCCCCGCCGTCGTCCCTGTCACGGGCCCCCTCCGACCTCGAGGTGAGACCAGCCAAATCTCCATGTCAATATGAGTCCTATAAGATATGATGTAGATAAAAACATGTATATCTTGTGTTGCCCAAGTGGCCGGTCATGTTTGCAGGTTACACCTCCGAGTGGCCTATGTTTTGCCGGAGTGTTGATTAATTTCCGTTCCAACAAATTTCAGGCGCTCGATATGTCCTTTTTTAGCAAATGTCATGCCGGAATTTTTCCGTGAATTTTGGCATGACTGTGCTAGAATATGTAGGAAATATCGAGTGGCCTGGATTTTCTTGAAAGATAATTAAACGATATTTCGGGTTGGCTTTAAGTCTGTCGAGGCCGAATAATCCCGACTGTTGTCGTGGTGGTCGTTTCTCCTTCTTCTCCTTGTGCTAGACCTTTGTTATGCACTAGGGGAAGGAGGAGTAACGACCATCACCGACAGTCGCAAATGTCAGAGAGGAATCAGTGAGGGAGAGTCTCCACATATATGAGAGGACGAATAATCCCGACTATTGTCATGGGGGTAGCTTCTCCTTCGTTCCCTTGTGCTAGACAATTTGGTGTAATGCACTCGGGAATGAAAGGAGGAGCTACCATCACCGACGGTCGAATATATACACCACGTGAGCTGGGAGTTTTCAAGAAAAGACTCGACAGACCAATAGTCAACCCGTGATGAATAATAATGATCTAATTTAGTTTTTGTAGTACATATATTTAATTTTACAAGTTTAATCTTTGAATTATGAACATAGGAAATGTCGTCGGACGAAGAAGGTCCCGAGGAGTGCTCCTGGTGCGGTGAAAACCAAGGTTTCTGCGACAGGCCTCACCTGGACGAAGGTCGGCGCTTCAGCATTAAGCTCGAGGAGGGCTTCGATTGTCATACGGTAAGCTACGATGCAAAGTGTTTTTTTCGTAATTAAGCTGGACTTCTACTACTTCAACGTGTAATTTTCATCTTTTACAATTCGACTAGCTTATCCCATGCCATGCAAGACGCTATGTCTTGGAGAGGATGGGTTTTGAAGATCATGAGAGGAATGAAACAAAGAAAATTAACCTAAGGACACATCATGGTATGGATTTTGAGGTAAATCTATACAATTCTGAGAGCGTATCCCTTTTTGGTTGCCCGGGTTAGGAAGCACTTTGCAAGATGTATGATTTTCAAGAGGGTATGTTTGTTACCATGGATCTTGGTGATCCTGACATCGACCAAGACAATTTGGACATTTGGGTCCTTGTTGATACGCTTCCAATTCTACCGCTGCGTGAGTTCCTCAAAAACATAGTTATTAAGTAATTTATATTGTTTATTTCAAAATAATTGGCAGCTTATTTCCATTGATAGCTTATTTTCATTCTTCAAAGAATGTGCGGAAGATGGTAGACAGAACCAACTACACCGATGGCTGTGAGTTAACTTATCAGGAGAAAAATCATCTGGTCGCAAATTGTACTGAAATTGAGAATTACAATGCATTTTATCGAACTCCTCCAAATTATGGTCAATATGTGCCACTAGTCTGCATGTTGAACCACGATAACTTCCATGGAGATATCCTGGTAAGATTTTTTACTATTACGACATCCGTGCATCTTTTACATACTGCAAAAACTGAACTATATTGCTAACTATGAAGTTATTACTATGTTTTTCAACAGAAAATCCCGATGGATTGTGTGCCTCATTTGATGTATCAGAATGGTCGCCGTGATGTTTTGAACATACAGCCAGGTCGTCCTACGAATCTCACCTGTCCATACCAGATTTCTAAAACCGGTGAACACATGATAATCAAAAAATGGAAAAAATGTATGGACAGTCGTAAGGAGGTTCTTGGAAGCAACATTGTGCGAAAGGCAAGAATTGGAGACAGGATAATCTCCATTCTCCATAATGGAGAGTCAGGGGCTATCTTGTTTTATGCTATTTTACCTAAGATAATATAGTAGGTCCTAAGAGAATGTAGTAGGTTCTATGAGGTACAATATGTTTATGAGAGTTGATGATGAGGAATAGTTGTGATTATGTCTAGTGACCAACTTGTATGTGATGTCTCATTGATGAAAACGATAATCATGAGGAGGTGTTATATGACAATGATGTATTATGATGATAAGTTGTTAATGATATGATGATGATGATGATGATGATGATGATGATGAAGATGATATTTCTTATATCATTGGGTGAAAGAACCGCGGATTAGTTTCAAGTGGATGTCCATCCACTTGAAACTAGTCCACGGTTCTTTCTCCCAGTGATGTAATAACTCATTATGATGTAAAAAAATTCTCTAAATTGCTGCGGTATGAAAACTTCTATAAAGGTGTATGAATACAACATGAAATAAAAAAGAAATACAGAATAATAGTAGAAGCACGTGATAGGAGAAGCGCTACTACTAATTACCAGTAGCGCTCATAGTAGAGAGCGCTGCTACTAAGTCGATATAGTAGTAGCATGGTCCAACACACGCTACTGCTAACCTTTAGCTGTAGCGCCTTACTAGTAGCGTTGTTCCCCGTGCTACTGATATGCTTTAAACACGCGCTACTGCTAGAGTTTTCCCTAGTAGTGAATCCCTGGGTGGTTTTGGTAATTCTTAACAACATATAGCTCATTGAACTAATACTCTTTCAAGATGATCATTTCAGAAAGTTCAACGATTGGCATGGAATGGACTAGAGATGTGGACCCCTCAAAATGCTAAGGACACATATTGGCAAAAGCTCAAGACTCTACATTTTCATTTTAGTGATCCAAGATCACATTGAGTCTATAGGAAAGCCAATACTATTAAAAGGTGATGAGGTGTTGCTTAATGGCTTGCTTGCTCAAAATGCTTAGTGATATGCTCCAAAACCCTCAACCACTTTCTCATATCCACATATGAACTAAACCTAAAGTCAAACTCGGCTCCACCAATTTGATCTATCCGGCGCCACCGAGTTCATTTGACATAGCCACTGCCATAAACCCTAATCAGTTCGGTCTCACCGATAGGGATCTCGGTCTCACCGAGATGGGATTGCAAACTCTCAGTTTCCCTTCGTAACGTTTCGGTCTAACCAGAATGAGCGGTCGGTCCTACCGAGTTCACAATGCAAACTCTTTGTTTCCTTTTCGTAATGTTTCGGTCTCACCGAAATGAGCGATCGGTCCCACCGAGTTTGCCTGATCAACTCTCTGTTTGCCTATTATTGAAATCGGTCCCACTGAGTTCATGTGACCGGTCTCACCGAGATCAAGTTATGCCCTAACCCTAGCGCATCGGTCCCACCGAGTTGATGTTGTTGGCTGAGGGAGTTCTAGATTAGGGGGTATCCGGATAGCCAGACTATTGGAGCGTGAAGATACAAGACTCAAGACTCCGTCCCGTGTCCGGATGGGACTCTCCTTTGCGTGGAAGGCAAGCTTGGCGATCCGGATATTGTATTTCCTTCCTTGTAACCGACTCCGTGTAAACCCTAGCCCTCTCCAGTATCTATATAAACCGGAGAGGTTGGTCCTTAGAAGGCCGATCACAACTACAATCATAATCATCATAGGCTAGCTTCTAGGATTTAGTCTCTACGATATCGTGGTAGATCTACTCTTGTATTACTCATATTGTCAATATTAATCAAGCAGGAAGTAGGGTTTTACCTCCATCGAGAGGGCCCGAACCTGGGTAAGCATTGTGTCCCTTGCTTCCTATTACCATCAGCCTGAGACGCACAGATCGGGACCCCCTACCTGAGATCCGCCGGTTTTACACCGACATTGGTGCTTTCATTGAGAGTTCCTTTGCATCGTCGCTGCAAGGCTTGATGGCGCCTTCAATCGTCAACAGCACGGTCCAGGGCGAGACTTTCTCCCCAGACAGATCTTCGTGTTCGGCGGCTTCGCACTGCGGGCCAATTCGCTTGGCCATCTGGAGCAGATCGACAGCTACGCCCCTGGCCACCAGGTCAGGTTCGGAAACTTGAACTACACGGCCGATATCCGCGGAGACTTGATCTTCGACGGGATCGGGCTAGTGCCAGGAGTTCCGGACAGTTACGATGAGCACGGCCTAGACCTGATGTCGGACAATGCTCGGGATATCACCCCCACAGTACTCCCGGACCTAAATCTGGAGCAGACTGCATGGCCCACGGACGGGTGGATAGACCCTGCCCCACAGGACGCACACTCATTGGCGGTAGAGCCGAACACAGGCCTCACTTCTAAGGAATCCTGTAACTCCGGACCCCCGGCCCGGACTCGTATCCGGTTGTAGGATCCAGTCCGCGCGCTCCCGAGCCCGCCGAACCTGGTTGGGCTCCGGTAATGGAGCTTACCGCTGCGGATATCTTCCAGCACTCGCCCTTCGGCGACATGATGAACTCGTTAAAATCTCTCTCTTTGACAGGAGACTCTTGGCCGAACTATGTCCAGCTCGAGTGGGAAGCAGGCGACGAAGGAATTCGCTGCCCACCCACCACCCACTTCATTGCCACGGTCGATGATCTAACCGACGTGCTTGACTTTGACTCCGAAGACATCGACAGTATGGACGATGATGCAGGAGAATTACAGGAACCACCGCTCATATGGCGGTGGACAGCCACCTCCTCATACGATATATATATGGTGGACACTCCGAAGGAAACCAATGGCGATGAGGCAACGGAGGATAACCCCTCTGGGAGAAAAACAAAGCATGGGCGTTATCGGCGCCGCTCCAAGCCCCGCCCCAGCAATGCCGGCCTAGGAGACGAAAACAATTCGGATAGGGCCGAAGAGGAATACAACCCCGACCAGCCTGCCTTCGAGCAGGCCGAACAGGCAACGGACGGATATCCGGAGGAGAACAACTACATGCCCCCCTCCGAAGACGAGATTAGCCTCGGCAATTCCGAATGCGGCGTGCCTGATGACCAAGATTTGCTCGTGGACAGATGGACCAAGGTCCTGGCCACTGAAAAATACAGACTCGGCTGCCCCAACAAAGGGCACACATGGCATAATTCGCTATCCAACCTCAGCAGGAGAACCCAAGGCACATGCCCCGACATCAACACACCACAACGGTCCAAGACAATACGAAGGATACATGAAGAGGCATCCTCAAGCCTTGACGCGATTGTCATAAACGTCAAGTCGGGGAAGTTGGTGCCAAATCCAACAACCCCCAGTCCGGTCAGCGGACAAAGAACAGCTCAAGCCTATAGGGCCCGAGCAACATACTCGACCAACCATGTGAAATTCATGGTACTCCTAGAAGGACGTCCAAGCACACCAATAGAGAATGTCGGATCATCAAAACAAAGCGGTCGGTCGTGTGCTGGAAACAATGAGGGGAGTAGTCCAACAACGGCAAGGTCAAAAGATCCTTTAGATCACAAAAGTATGGCCGATCTCCCCCGATCACATCAATCTTCCGGACAACATCAACCACAGCAATTCAATTGCAGTACCTCTAGAGCTAGTAGTCCGGGGGCTCTATCTCACAGAAAGCCCCCGCAGGTATGAAACCACAAATAATATCTTCTAAAAGATGCCAGGTGCAAAGGCCAAGTTTTATTGGCCCACCACTCTAACGGTTGTCTTCGGATCACCAAAAAATGCCACGCCAAATAATAATTCTTCAGCACCTTCCCCTCGTACGGTAATTTACCATATGCTAACGGGATGAACCACGTGGACTAGATTCCACATGGTAAACCATTAGGCCAACACTGTGTTATATAATCACACCTATGGGCAAGGCCGAACCCTGCCCTTAGAGTGGAAATCATACAGCCGCCGGAGTAGCGAGTCGTGCGTGCCTATCAAAATTTTGATATGACAGCCAACTATCCGGACACCAACTGAGGAGCCCGCGCTACTTCACAGTACAACGGCTGGGATAACTAGGGTCCGATCAGGAACCCTTGGACCAACCACAAGAGGACGTTCAGCTGCCTCGAAGCATTTGCCTTTACAAACTAACTATGACGCAGAATAGGATTGGCGACGTGGAATCGGCCCGGACACACAAGGGTAGGAACATGCATGTGAACCTCCCCCCCAAAGAAGGCAGTCCGGATTCACTTCGGATCCACTAACAGGCCCCTCCAGTCCGGCCATCACAGGTTCTGCCAAAAACACCTCTTTTTATAATCATAAATCGTACTCATATGCATAGACATATCATCCTACTGCAATATGTAGACTTAAATAACACATACCGGTTGTCGTTTATCATCAACGCCTCTTTGCCAAAAACGGCAGCCACGCCTCATGTTCCGCCCGATTATGCCAGGGGCTTCATAGTACAGCAATAAAGTCCGACAACCTTTTCGGTCGCTCGGCACCCCGAACTTATAGCACTATATGCATTAGCTCCGAATCATGTCTTGGGTCATTGGTTGGGTTTGCCCGGCTCCCATGTTTTGGTACCTTACGTTCCATTCCATCCGCTAAGGTAGCATTGGGAGAACTATTGTGATTGTGTCCCGGTTCTGCCGGATAAGCACCTTAGTAGAGAAAGCCGAAAACTGATTGTCATGATACAGCGAGAGCTGGTCAGCTGTTCGAGAGGTTGTAAAATCCTTAAAGATTTATTCCGCATAACGCCGTTATAAATGCAGAGTGCGACGGATTGGTCTTCCGATCAGGCGCCAATAGAGCCCCTAGTTCGGCCTTCCGGACACTAGGGGTTGCGCCGATCATACTCGAATTCCTATGGCTAAGTGAGAGTGGTAAAGCCCTATAGTCCGATTGCCTGGTTTGTGGTGACAAACACCTCCTTAAAAGGACCCAGCCATGGGATAAAGAGTGTCCAGGCATGCCCCGAACACCCCCGTATTTCTTTCGTGGGGGCAGAAGCCGACAACTGGCCAACTCTCAGGATTTACATACACTAAACAGCCGCACAGGAAGAACAAATGTTCAAATAAAACAGGCAATAAATAATAAAAGTGCCATTATCCCATATTACAAAGAACGACACTAATGCCCTCAGGGAAATATAATGTCTTTGGTACACTTATCTGCCACAAGGCGGGCTCCCTTCAGTACACCTTCATAGTACAGCTCGGGCTTGCAGTGCTCCTTACCCTCTGGCGGCCCCTCAGTCATCAGCTTCTCCGCATCAAGCTTTCCCCAATGCACTTTTGCACGGGCAAACGCCATGCGCACACCCTCTATACAGACCGATGGCTTAACAGCATCAAGCCGAGGACAGGCACCCACAATCCGCTTCACGAGTCCAAAGTAACTGCTTGGAATTGGCTCCACGGGCCACAGCCAGATAACCAAGTCCTTCATGGCTAGTTCGACCGCCTGGTGCAGTTCGACCAGCTGCTTCAGCTGATCGATAAAGGGCATCGGATAGTTCGGCGCCAAATACTGCAACCAGAAATTTCTCTCCGCAGACTTCTTCTCCTCGATCCGGTAGAATTGGGCGGCATCTGATATGCTGCGAGGCAGATCCGCAAACGCCCCTGTAAAAACAAGAATTCAGCTTGTCGCTTAGAGTTCTTCCCACTATCATGTAAAAATGGCCATGAATACAAAAGGCCTTACCAGCCGCAACTTTCTGGGCCTCCTAAATGTCCCGCACAGCACCTCGGGCTTCTTCTCGAGCATCTTCCGTGGCTTGAAGAGCTTGGGCGAGTTCGGATTCTTTCCCTACTAGACTCTGCTCCAAGCCCTCGCTTTTCTTCACAGCCTCCTGGAGCTCTCGCTCAGCTGCGATGACCCTGGCCTCGTGTTTTTCACGAAGCGCCTGTTCGGCGGCAGCCTTCTCGTTGGCATCAGCCATAGCCTTCTTCAGTGCCTCATATTTGGCACTCACTCCTAGGGCATACAATACAAATACTTTTCAATAGGCACAACTACTCATTCTTGCCAAATTCAAGACAATGTTTCAACATACCTTGCTTGTCTTCCAATTGCTTCTTCACACGTCCAAGTTCCTCCTCGGCCTGTTCCAGGCTCTGCTTCAGTCCGGGCACTTCCGCATTATGAGCAGACGTCTTCTCCGCAGACGCTTGCTTTCACACAAAGGGGTATACGTCATTAACAATGGCTCCCGCAAAAGCAGTGGATTTGATCCCCCGCCCGGCTCTCTCTCTTTCACCGGACAGTGTATCAGGGGCTACTACTCATATTATGACGATTCCTCAAAGGTTTCTTCGAAAACATACCTCAAATGCCTTTATAAGGCCAAGACAGGACTCATTCAGCCCGCTCTCGACGGACTGGATCTTTTAAACCACCGCACCCATGAGGGTCCGATGTTCATCGACGATAGACGCGCTCTTTAACGCTGTCGATAGACCGCCTGGCAGCTCCGCTTGGACAGAGGTTGCCGGCAGAGTAGGCAAGCCTCCCAATGTCGAAGGTGGCTGCTCGCCCGATCCTGGAGCCTTAGAGGTCTCCAGGACCTTATCTGGCTGTGGTCCGAACCCGAGATCGCCCCCATCATCGACACGCCGGAGGGCCGCCGCCCCCGTGTGTCCGGCCCCAGAGACATGCCTCCCCTGGTCCGGGTCTCTTGGAGACGGCACCTTGGTGTCATGCCTGGACTTCAGAGAAGGAGCCTCCGGAGGCGTCTCGCTCGCCAAAGCATCTGAGCTCAGCGAATCCTCCGATGAGGATTGTCCGGCGCGAGACCTCGTCGGGCAGTACAAAGCATGGTGACAGTTAAAATTACTGTACCCAAACGACCCTGGATGCATATGCGCGTTTGGATTTTGGATACTTACGACTTTTCCAGGGGCTGGGCCCTGGGATCTCACCCGAGGCTGTTATCAGCAGCCATGGTGGATGCCTCTGGGTGGGAACCTCTCCCCCTCTTGGACAATTCGGCCTCCAGGGACGAGGAAGCCGCCCTTTTCTTCCCACCTCCAGAGTGAGGCTCGTCCTCCTCTGCTTCCTCCTCTTCGTCTTCGGAAGAAGGAGCGTCGCTAGAGTCTTCGGATTTAGCGTTTGAAGCATCGCGGCGACGGAGGCCACTCCGGGTCTTTTTGACCTTCTTGGAGGCCTCTTTCTTTGGCGCCTCGTAAGGCGCGGGGACCAGCATCTTCGTCAGAAGAGGTCCGGCCGGTTCCTACGGCAGCGGGGCTGGACAGTGTATCCGCTCCACCTTTTTTATCCATCCGTGGGGTCATGATAAAGCACGATGAAAACGTCTCCCTCGAGACATGCCAACTGAAGCATGGATGGACAGAGCGTGGCTATAACTTACCGGGCTTGCAGAATGGGATAATTGATACCCGCGGTCCTCGGCGGAGCCCGGCCATGATTTGCCAGACTTAAAGAGCACCTTCCAGATGTCCTTGTGGGAGGAATCATAGAGCTCCTGAAGGGTTTGGTGCTCGATTGGGTCGACCTCCCACAAATTGCAGGCTCGGCGTTGGCAAGGAAGAACCAGGCGAACTAACATCACCTGGACTACGTCGACGAGCTTGACGTCCTTGCCGACCATAGTCTGAACGCGCGTCTGGAGCAGTGACAGCTCATCGGACGAGGACCAGTTCGGGCCCTTCTTGCGCCAGGACGTGAGGCGCACTGGGGGACCAGATCTGAACTCGGAAGCTGCAGCCCACTTTTTGCCACATGGTTCGGTGATATAGAACCACTGCTGCTGCCACTCCTTGACAGAGTCGTTGAAGGCACCAGTCGGCCAAACGACCTTGGGCATCTTGCTCACCATGGCGCCGCCGCACTCGGCGTGCTCGCCACTCACCACCTTGGGCTTCACATTGAAAATCTTCAGCCACAGGCCGAAGTGAGGCGAAATCCGGAGAAAAGCCTCGCACACGACGATGAACGTCGAGATATTGAGGAAAGAATTGGGGAAAGATCATGAAAATCAATCCCGTAGTAATACATGACTCCACGAACAAATGGGAGAAGGGGAAACCCGAGCCCGCGGAAAAAATGGGGAAGGAACACGACTCTCTCGTGAGGCTCCGGAGTAGGGACGACCTGTCCCGCCGGTGGGAGACGGTGGTCGATCTTCTTGGCCAGATACCCGACCTCCCGGAGCCTCTTGATATCCTCCTCCTGGACGGTAGAGGCCATCCATCTGCCTCCTTGTCTGGATCTGGACATCTTTGGAAAACCTCCCTTCGATGGAAAAGAAGAATGTCTGGGCGTTAGGACTCGAATAGAGGGGAATGGGCTAGCGGAAGGAGAAGGCGTGGGTAAAGAGGAAGACACCTTATCTCTTTATAGAGACGGTAAAAGCTTTTTACGCCGCCCCACTTGCCTGGTGGACCCGCTTTCTCCCCACTCGCCGCGATTAGCGGTGCGGTTGGATTATCCATACTCGTATTGATGAGGATCCCACAATAAGGGGACACGGTCTCTGCTATGGCAAAACGTACAGAAGAACCGCCTCGTGATATGCGCTATGGCTGGTTGTGGGAGAACGGTTCTAATAATGACCCGACCGTAATGACATGTCACGGGGTCAGCAGATTACGTTTGTGAAATATCATTCTCTCTACGATGCTATGTGAAGATCATTTTGCAGATCCAGACATGGTTTATGTGTTCGATGATCACCTTGGAGTATTCGGGAGAAGGAACCCGCCTTGCAATGCCGAAGACAAGACTGCGTGCCGGACTCATCGTCATTGAAGCCTGGTTCAGGGGCTACTAAGGGAGTCCTGGATTAGGGGGTATCCGGACAGCCGGACTACATGCATCGTCCGGACTATTGGAGCGTGAAGATATAAGACTCAAGACTCCGTCCCGTGTCCGGATGGGACTCTCCTTTGCGTGGAAGACAAGCTTGGCGATCCGGATATTGCATTTCCTTCCTTGTAACCGACTCCGTGTAAACCCTAGCCCTCTCCGGTGTCTAGATAAACTGGAGAGGTTGGTCCTTAGAAGGCCGATCACAACTACAATCATAATCATCATAGGTGAAAGAACATGCGGTGCCCCCATGTTTGGTTTTGGCAATTGATGACAATCTCTATGGACTAATGGTTGCCTTGATTTATATTTGAAGGGTTTGTCCATAGGCTTTTCTTGGAGTCCATTTGTTGGTTTCAAGGAGAGTTTGTGATGACCAAGTTGCTATTAAGGAATTATCCAAAGATTGGTCTTATGAGTGTTGAGCTTATTGCAAGCATGTCTTGAAGAAGAAGATTGTGTGATCATTCATGTTTACCTTCAAGACATCATCCAAATGAAGAGAGTTGGAAAGATTCAAGGTTGATCAAGACTAAGTCAAAGAATGAAACAAGTTGATCAACACACAAAGCATAGAAGATGTACCGAGAGGGATCAAGCGATCCCATGGTATGGTAAGCATGGTCAATTACGCTTTGTGTACTAACCCATGGTCTTCGTGCAAGTTCTTTGTGGGTTTAGGTTGCGGTGTGCAAGCTCAAGTAGAATCATCACGAAGAGATCATATGCTTGAAGCTTGCCGTTCTTTGTGGCGACAATGGACTTGTGAAGATGTGCAGAAGAGTGGCTCACCCATAGTGGAGTATTGGGGAGCAATCAACTAGTCTTCTTCGAGCCAATGCAATCAAGAAAGGTTGTCCAACTTGAGGGAGTCAAGATCGTCATCATCTAGCTCAAGTGGACCATGTGCAAGGCAAAGGGTTGCCCTTGATAGGTTTTCTATTTTACCGGTCTCACGGTAGTTGTGGGAGACCTGGTTATAGGATTGATTGTCGTACTATCAAGGGGGGCTCTCGATGAGCTGCTTGATCGTATCCTTGCATCATCTTTTTGGTTCTTGTTTGGTTCTTCTCCTTGTGAGATTTGGAGCTTATGGTCATTTTTATGACAAGCTCGAGTTCATCGAAAACGGAGTTCACATGCATCTTCTATGATGTTTTCGATGTTGGAGGGTATGCCGGTTCTTCTCGGTTGGAGGTTTCACTCCTTTGTTCACTCCTTTGTCGCTATTTTGATGCTACTCGTCTTGCTCTATCCAACAAGCTTGAGTTTGCTCAATTCGGAGCTCATTTGCAGAAGTTATGGCAGTTCTGGTTTCCTTGGAGTATTCTTTGTTTTAGCGGTAGTGGCTTAAGGCTGGCGCCAGCGGTAGTACCGCCGAAGCTCCCCAGCGGTAGTACCGCTCTCAGAGCAGTAGTACCGCTCTCCGAACGGTAGTACCGCTTGGGGTTTTTCGGCCATAGTACCGCTGTGCGTCTGGGCTACTTCCGCCTCGATTCTCGAACAAAGTTTTTCGTGTCGGGTTTTGCGGCACTAAGGGCAGCAGTAGGAGCGGTAGTACCACCCTAAGCGGTAGTACTGCTCTTCCCTGGCGGTGGTACCGCCCTGGGGTCAGGGCCCTGGCAGCGCGGCAGTACCGCTAGGTTGAGCGGTAGTACCGCCCGGAGCGGTAGTACCGCCCTTCCCTAGCGGTAGTACCGCTCTGTGCGGGGCTGGTGAGTGGGATAACGGTTGGATTTTCCCCCACCTATAAAAGGGGGTCTTCTTCCCCAATGAACCTTATCCTTTTTGAGCTTGTGTTCTTCCCCCATTGTTGACCTTCTCCGAGCTTGCTATCTCTCAATCCCTCCATGGATTCTTGCTAGTTTTGGGGGGAAAAGAGAGAGAAGATCTAGATCCACATTTCCACCAATCACTTTCTCCTCTATGTGAGGGGAACCCCTTGGATCTAGTTCTTGGAGTTCTTGGTGTTCTCCTTCTTGTTCTTGCTCTCATTTTCCTCCCTATCATTAGTTGCTTTGGTGGGATTTGAGAGAGAAGGACTTGGGCACTCTGTGTGCCCTTGCCATTGCATTTGTGCATCGGTTTGAGTTCTCCACGGTGATACGTGGAAGTTACAAGTTGAGAAGCTTATTACTCTTGGGTGCTTGGTGCCCTTGAGCTTGTTCCTCTTGGGTGCTTGGGCTCCCTAGTCGGTTGGTGGTGTTCGGAGCTCAATCATTATGGTGTAAAGCTTCGGGCAAGCGTCGGGGTCTCCAATTAGGTTGTGGAGATCGCCCCGAGCAATTTGACGGGTTCCGGTGACCGCCCCCAAGGGTTGCCAAAGTGTACGGGTTCGGTGACCACCCCCAAGGGTTGCCATTTGTACGGGTTCGGTGACCGCCCTCAAGGGTCCCTTAGTGGAATCACGGCATCTTGCATTGTGCGAGGGCGTGAGGAGATTATGGTGGCCCTAGTAGCTTCTTGGGGAGCATTGTGCCTCCACACCGCTCCAAACGGAGATTAGCATCCGCAAGGGTGTGAACTTCGGGATACATCGTCGTCTCCGCGTGCCTCGGTTATCTCTTACCTGAGCCCCTTTACTTATGCACTTTACTTTGTGATAGCCATATTGTTCTTTGTCATATATCTTGCTATCATATAGTTGCTTATCTTGCTTAGCATAAGTTTTTGGTGCACATAGGTGAGCCTAGTTGTTGTAGGTTTTGTGCTTGACAAATTAACCGTTAGGTTTATTCCGCATTTGTTCAAGCCTAAACCGTAATTATTCTAAAGCGCCTATTCACCCCCCCCCCTCTAGGCGACATCCTCGATCTTTCAATAGGCTAGCTTCTAGGGTTTAGCCGCTACGATCTCGTGGTAGATCTACTCTTGTATTACTCATATCGTCAATATTAATCAAGCAGGAAGTAGGGTTTTACCTCCATCGAGAGGGCCCGAACCTGGGTAAGCATTGTGTCCCCTGCTTCCTGTTACCATCAGCCTAAGACGGCCAGATCGGGACCCCTTACCCGAGATCCGCCGATTTTGACACCGACATCAGCCCCACCGAAAAGCCTAACATTCACATTTTGAACTGAATCGGTCTGACCGAGTTTCACTATTCGGTCTCACCGAGTTTGGGAATTTGTGTGTAATGGTTAGATTTTGTGTGGAGGCTATATATACCTGTCCACCCATTCTCCATTCGTGGGGAGAGCCATCAAAATGTGCCTACACTTCCAGCATTAATTTTCCGAGAGAGAACCACCTACTCATGTGTTGAGACCAAGACATTCAAATCCAACAACAAGAATCTTGATCTCTAGCCTTCCCCAAGTTGCTATTCCCCTCAAATCATCTTTCCACCATAGCCAAATCTGTGAGAGAGAGTTGAGTGTTGGGGAGACTATCATTTGAAGCACAAGAGCAAGGAGTTCATCATCAACACACAATCTATTACCTTTTGGAGAGTGGTGTCTCCTAGATTGTGGAGTTGAACCAAGGAGTTTGTAAGGGCAAGGAGATCGGCTACTTCGTGAACATCTACCCAAGTGAGGCAAGTTCTTTGTGGGACATGGCCATGGTGGGATAGACAAGGTTTCTTCTTCATGGACCCTTCGTGGGTGGAGCCCTCCATGGACTCGCGCAGCCGTTACCATTCGTGGGTTGAAGTGTCCACCAACGTGGATGTACGATAGCACCACCTACCAGAACCACGCCAAAAATCTCCATGTCTACATTGTGTTTGCTCCCTCCAAACTCCTCCCCTTTACCTTCATATGCAATGATTTACATTCTGCTACTATACTCTTATAATGGCATGTGTAGGTTGATTGCTTGACTAGTGCTAAGTTGCTAAAATCTGCCAAGACTTCAAATTAGGAAAAGTCTAGATTTTTATTTGGTCAAGTAGTCTAATCACCCCCCCCCTCTAGACATACTTTCAATCCTGCAGGGACGGAGTGGCGCCGTCTCGAGGCGGAACTTTGGCATGAGCACTTTTGCCCTCCGGCAGAGCGATTCCGCTGGGGGAACTTCCCTCTCGGAAGGGGAAATCGAAGCCATCATCATCACCAACAACCTCTCGTCTTTGGGAGGCCAATCTCCATCAACATCTTCAATAGAACCATCTCCTAGCAAACTCTACTTCATCTCTTGTGTTCAATCTTTGTACCAGAACCTCAGATTGGTACCTGTGGGTGACTAGTAGTGTTGATTACATCTTGTAGTTGATTACTATATGGTTTATTTGGTGGAAGATTATATGTTCAGATCCATTATGCTATTTAATACCCCTCTGTTCTTGAGCATGATTATAATTTGTGAGTATTTAATTTTGCTTTTGAGGTCACGGAAGAAATCTTGTTGCAAGTAATCATGGGAACTTGATATGTGTTCGATATTTTGATGATATGTATGTTGTGATTCCCTTAGTGGTGTCATGTGAACGTCGACTACATCGCACTTCACCATCCTTGAGCCTAAGGGAATGCATTGTGGAGTAGTTATTAGATGATGGGTTGCTATAGTGACAGAAGCTTAAACCCTAGTTTATGCGCTACTTAGTAAGGGACCGATTTGGATCCAAATGTTCAATGCTATGGTTAGATTCTTAATACTTTTCTTGTAGTTGCGGATGCTTGCGAGGGGGTTAATCATAAGTGGGAGGTTTGTTCATGTAAGAACAATAGCCAAGCACCGGTCCACCCACATATCAAATTATCAAAGTAGCGAACACGAACCAAACCAACATGATGAAAGTGACTAGATGAAACTCCCGTGTACCCTCAAGAATGCTTTTCCTATTATAAGAGACTGTTTTGGCATGTCCTTTGCCACAAAGGATTTGGCTACCTTGCTGCACTTTATTTACCATTACTGTTACCGCTACTTGCTCGTTACAAATTATCTTGCTATCAAACTACATGTTACCGACAATTTTAGTGCTTGCAGAAAATACCTTGTTGAAAACCACTTGTCATTTCCTTCTGCTCCTTGTTGGGTTCAACACTCTTACTTACCGAAAGGACTACGATTGATCCCTTATACTTGTGGGTCATCAAGGAGTCTCAGTCATGTCTACAAGATTCTCGAACTCGTAGGGTCGCACGCTTAACGTTTGGTAGCGCTAGGGTAGTATTGAGATATTAATAGTGGAAAGTCCGAACTTATCCGGAGTCTCAGATGGGATCCGGGACATCACAAGGAGCTCCAGAATGGTCCAAAGGTAAATATTTCTATATCAAAAGTTATTTTCAGGGTTTCGGGAAGAAGTCTGGTTTTTTCAGTATTGTATCGGTAGGTCACCGGAAGGTTCCAGAAGGTTCTAGAAGGGTGCAGAAGTCCTCAAAGGGTTCCAGCACGTCCCATATAGTAGCATGGGATCTAGGGGGCACCCTGGCCTTAATGGGCCAAGGGAACCAGCCCCAACAAGGCCCATGCGCCTGGTGAGGAGAAACCCTAAGTGGGAGGGAGTCCACTTGCCTTGGGAGGCAAGTTTCCTCCCTTGGACGCCTCCCCTCCTTGGAGGAGGGGCTAGGGTGTGCCCCCAGCTCTCCCACACACCTATATATAGTGGGGAGGGGCACAAGGACTGGACACACCAAACCCAAGCCTCTTCTCTCTCCCCATAAGCCTCGATCTCGATCCGTCAGTGCTTGGCGAAGTCCTATCGGTGTTTCGCTGCCATTACCACCACCACACCGTCGTGTTGGTTCAGATCTCGTCTACCTCCTCTCCCTCACTTTCTAGATCAAGAAAGAGAGGACGTCGCCAAGCCGTATGTGTTCTAATCTCGGAGGTGTCGTCGGTTTGACACTAGATTGGATTGGATTGCGATTGGATCGTGAAGAGTACGACTACATCAACCGCATTACGACGCTAACACTTTCGACCTACAAGGGTATGTAGACACACTCCCCTCTTGTTGCTATACATCTCCATAGATAGATCTTGGGTGTTTTGTAGGAAATGTTTTATCTTCATGGTTCGTTCCCCTTTAGTGGCATCACGAGCTAGGTCTATGCATAGATGTATATGCACGAGTAGAACACAAAGAAGTTGTGGACGTCGATGTTCAAATTGCTTACCTTCATTGTCTTATTTGGATTCAGCGGTATTGTGGGATGAAGCGTGTTGGGGATATAACTATTAGGTATGACCCGCCTAGGAGGGGCCGGGTTATACCTATGGCGGTTCATCAATATGAAGCCCAAGAGGATATTGAAGATGACGGTTCATGGGGCGAAGGCCCAAGAGCGACTTAAGGCCCATAGGGTAAACCGTCGTATGTGTATGACTTATATTGTAAGGCAAGTATAGTTAGTCACCGAGCCGGACACATTGTCTATGAGCCGGCCGGGACTCTGTGAGCCACTGGGGGTAACCTGTGTATATAAAGGGACGACCCGACGGCGGTTCAGGGTAAGAAACAAGAGATCGAAAGCTAGGTCAAGCGTATTCGCTCCCTGGTAATCGAGACATAAGCGATACCACCTCAAACTAGATTAGGCCTTTACCTTCACTGCAAGGGGCCAACCAGTATAAACTCATGTGTCCTTTGTCCCGTTTAACCCTTTTAAGCTAACCTAGTTGCGATGGCTCCACAACTAAGTCCTCACACTAGTACATCTGTCATGACTATTCCACGACAGTTGGCACCCACCGTGGGGCCAGCACGGTGGTTTCGAGTTGTTAAAGGGCAGCTTCAAAGGGATCAAGGGGTATGCTGTGGGCCGGGTGACCAAGAGTCATCGCGGCAAGCTCTACACTGACAATGCAGGCTGGGGCCCCAAGGTCGGCTCAATTAAGTACGGGTACCGGGTCCCCTTTGGCGGAATTCACGTCTTCATCGGCAAGACCAGCGAGTCGGGCCCTGAGCCGGACATCTACACCGACATCATCGAGATGGCTCAGCGTGCAAGACCCGCCCGAGCTGAGCCCGCCATGAAACGTGCCTTCGTGGGATTCATCCATGGGGCGGAATTTGATGAAGGATCTATGTCTGGCGGTGAGATGGCCATCTATTCTGACGGTGAGTCGTCCACGGGTGAGACTACTTCATTATATCAACTGCAAGATGGCAGGCTTAGGGGATGATCCGATGGCGACAGTATTCCGGACCCCTATGAGCCGCCGAATAGGGTTGCAATCTTCATAGCGGGTACACAGCCTGGGAAGAATTCTTCGATAGCGGCAGCAATGATCTCCGGGTCAGCAGCGGCGATGGCAGCCAGGGCAGGAGGCCCTGTGCGCTCGCCGGCTTAGGTTTTGACAGATTTTCTGGATAAGCTGACAGCCTTGTTAACAGCAGAGGTTAGCCCAGTGAATCAAGCTCAGCATAACGCGGAAATTGCAAAACTGTGTGACGAGGTAGCGCTAGCCAAGGAAGACCTGGCGGTGAAGGATGCTAGGATGATGACGGAGCGGGCTGTTTTGGATGCTCAGGCACAACAGATTCAGGCTAGTTCCTTCCGGCTCTCGTTGGATCAGAACACTTCAAATGAAATCATGAGAAGGAGGCATTGGAGTCATCTGCCGCCAGTTTACGAGGCAAGGAACCTCTTTTGCACGCCTGGAGCGGGGACCAGTAACCAACCAGAGATAAACTGGGTTGGAGCGACTTGGGCTTGGACCAACCTTACTTGTCCATGTACAAGAGACCGGTTCCACTAACTGGCATGCAACTTGTATTGCATAAAAGTGGCTTTGCAGATGTTTATCTCTCACACCTTAGTTGAATCTGATTTAACAACGGTTGTCCTTATAGAAGGTTAAAAGGCAACTTGTATATCATTGTTGTGGTTTTGCGTAGATAAGAACAGTTCTTATAGATTTCCCTAGAAGCCACGTAAAATTGCAACAACAAAGTAGAGGACATCTAACTTGTTTTTGCACGGCATGTTGTGATGTGGTATGACTAAAACGTGATGTGATATATGTTATGTATGAGATGATCATGTTTTGTAATAGGTTCACGACATGCATGTCGATGAGTACGGCAAACGGCAGGAGCCATAGGATTCTCTTTAATTTATTGTATGACATGTGTGTCAATTATTAAATGACATGTAATTGCTTTACATTATCGCTATCCGTTGGCAATAGTTGTAGAAGCAATAGTTGGCGAGACAACCACGTGATGGCACGATGATGGAGATCATGGTGTCATGCCGGTGACAATGGAGATCATGTCGGTGCTTAGGGGATGGAGATCAAAAGTACAGGATGATAATGGCCATATCATGTCACATATATTGATTGCATGTGATTTTTATCTTTTTATGCATCTTATTTTGCTTAGGACGACGACAGCATTATAAGATGATCCCTTCACTTAATTTCAAGATAAAGGTGTTCTCCCTAAGTATGCACCGTTGGAAAAGTTTGTCGTTTCGAAGCACCTCGTGATGATCGGGTGTGATAGACTCTACGTTCACATACAACGGGTGTAAGCCAGATTTTGCACATGCGGAATACTTGGGTTAAACTTAACGAGCCTAGAATGTACAAACATGGCCTCAGAACACGGAGGACCGAAAGGATGAACATGAGTCATATACTAGATATGATCAACATGGAGATGTTCACCATTGATGACCACCCCATCTCACGTGATGATTGGACATGGGTTGGTTGTTATGGATCGTGTAACCACTTAAACAACTTGAGGGATGTTGATTTAAGTGGGAGTTCATTAGTAATATGATTAATTGAACCAATTACCATGAACATAATCTTAATGTCTTTGCAAAATTATGTTGTCGATCAATGGCTCGCGCTTCATAGGAAGATGATGGAAGCAACTATGCGGACTAGCTAGGTTCGTAATTTGAGGATTATCCTCACTACTTCATACAAGGCTTATGTCCTTAATGCACTGCTTGGTGATGCACCCCCTCAAGGCTCGCCTGCAGATGTTATGAACGTTTGGTAGGCACGTTCTGATAACTACTCGAGAGTTTAGTGCGCCATGCTTTATGGCTTAGAACCGGGGCTCCAAAGACATTTTGAGCACCATGAAGCATATGAGATTGTCGAGGAGCTGAAATTGGTATTTCAGACGCATGCCCTGGTTGAGGGGTTTGACACCTCCAACAAGTTATTTAGCTACAAGATGGAGGAGAACAGCTCCGTTAGTGAGCATGTACTCAAAATGTTTGGGTACTACAACCGCTTGAATCAGTTGGGAGTTAATCTTCCAGATGAAGTAGTGATTGACAGAGTTCTTTAGTCACTGCCACCAAGATACAAGGGCTTTGTGATGAACTATAATATGTAAAGGATGGAGAAAATGATCCTTGAGCTCTTCGCAATGCTTAAGGCCGTGGAGGTAGAAATCAAGAAAGAGCATCAAGTGTTGATGGTCAACAAAACCACTAGTTTCAAGAAGAAAGGCAAGGGAACAAAATGGATCTTCAAGAAGAACGGCAAGCAAGTTGTCACTCCTGTGAAGAAAGCCAAGGCTGGACCCAAACTTGAGACTAAGGGCTTCTATTGCAAGGGGAATGGCCACTGGAAGCGGAATTGCCCCAAGTACTAGGTAAATAAGCAGGCTGGCAACGTCAACAAAGGTATATTTGATATACATGTTATCAATGTGTACCTTACTAGTGCTCGTAGTAGTGCCTGGGTATTTGATACTGGATTGTTTGCTAATATTTTTAGCTCAAAACAAAAGCTACAAAATAAACGGAGACTAGTTAAGGATGGGGTGACGATGCACGTTGGAAATGGCTCAAAGGTTGATGTGATCGTCGTCGGCATGCTCCCTCTATGTCTACCTTCGGGGTTAGTTTTAAACCTAAATAAATCTTATTTGGTGACTGTGTTAAGCATGAGCATTATATCTGGATCTTGTTTATTGCAAGACGATTATTCATTTAAGTCAGAGAATAATGGTTGTTCTATTTATATGGATAATATCTTTTATGGTCATGCACCGAATGTGAATGGTTTATTCATGTTGAATCTCGGTCATAGTAATACACATGTTCGTATTATGGATGCCAAAAGATGCAACATTAATGATGATAGTACCACATATTTGTGGCACTGCCACTTAGGTCATATTGGTGTAAAACGCATGAAGAAACTCCATGCTGATGGACTTTTGGAATCACTTGATTATAAATCATTTGAAACATGTGAACCATGCCTCATGGGCAAGATGACTAAAACCCCTTTTTCTGGTACAAGGGAGCGGGCAAGTAACTTTTTTGGAAACAATACATACCGATGTATGTGGTCCAATGTGCTGAAGCATGCGGTCGATACATTATTATCTTACCTTCACAGATGATTTGAGTAGATATAGGTATATTTGCTTGATGAAACACAAGTCTGAAATTTTGAAAAGTTCAAGCAATTTCAGAGTGAAGTTGAAGATCATCATGATAAGAAGATAAAATGTCTACGATATGATTTTGGACGTGAATATATGAGTTACAAGTTTGGTATGTATTTAAGACAATGTGAAAAGTGTTTCACAACTCACGCCACCTGGAACACCATAGTATAATGGTGTGTCCAAGAGTTGTAGCCATACTCTATTGGATATGGTGCGTTCTATGATGTCTCTTATCGAGTTGTCACTATAGTTTTGGGGCTATGCATTAGAGACAATAACATTTGCTTTAAATAGGGCACCATCAAATCCGTTTAGACAATGGCGTATGAACTATGGTTTGGCAAGCAAGCTATGTTGTCGTTTCTTAAAGTTTGGGGATGCGACACTTATGCCTGATAAGCTCGAACCCAAAGCGGAGAAGTGAGTCTTCATAGAATACCTTCTATCACAGACCCGAACGCAAGTCTTTGTTGTCAAGAATGGATACTTTCCAGAGAAGGGGTTTTATCTCGAAAGAAGTGAGTGGGATAAAGATAGAACTTGATGAGCTTATTGAACCTTCACTCGAATTGGAAAAAGCGCGTCGCAGAAAGGTGTTCCTGTGATGCATACACCAATTGAGGAGGAAGCTGAGATGATGATCATGAATTTCGGATCTAGTCACTACCGAACCTCATAGGTCGACAAGGACACGTACTGTCCTGAGTGGTACAGTAACCCTGTCATGGAAGTCATGTTGTTAGACAAAAATGAGCCTACGAACTATGAGGAAGCGATGATGGGCCCAAATTTCGACAAATGGCTAGAGGCCATGAAATCCGAGATAGGATCCATGTATGAGAACCAAGTGTGGACTTTGGTAGACTTGTCCGATGACTAGCAGGCCATCGAGAACAAATGGATCTTTAAGAAGAAGACAGACGATGATGGTGATGTCACTTTCTATAAAGCTCGACTCGCCACAAAGGGTTTTCGACAAGTTCAAGGAGTTAACTATGATGAGCTTTCTCACCTGTAGTGATGCTTAAGTCTTTTAGAATTATGTTAGGAATTGCTGCATTTTTTAATTATGAAATTTGGCAGATGGATATGAAAACCGCTTTCCTTAAGGAAGAATTGTATATGATGCATCCCAAAGGGTTTTGTGCATCCTAAGGATGCTAAAAAGGTATGCAAGCTCCAGCGATCCATCTATGGACTGGTGCAAACATCTCGGAGTTAGAATATATGCTTTGATGAGGTGACGAAAGCTTTTGGATTTATACAAAGTTTATGAAGAAACTTGTATTCACAAGAAAGTGAGTGGGAGCTCTATAGCATTTTTTATAGTATATGTGGATGACATATTATTGATTGGAAATGATGTAGAATTTCTGGAAAGCATAAAGGGTTGTTTGAAAGGAGTCTTTCAAAGGAAGACCTGGGTAAAGCTGCTTACATATTGGGCATCAACATATAGAGAGAGAGATCAATACGCTTGATAAGACTTTCACAGAGAGCATACCTAGACAAGAGTTTGAAGGAGTTCAAAATGGATTAGTCAAAGGAGTTCTTGCCTGAGTTGTAAGGTGTGAAGTTGAGTAAGACTCAAAGCTCCACCAAGGCAGAAGAAAGAGAAAGGATGAATGTCGTCCCCTATGCCTTAGCCATAGGCTCTATAATGTATGCCATGATGTGTACCATACCTGATGTGTGCCTTGCCACGAGTCTGGCAGGGTATAAGAGTGATCCAGGAGTGGATCACTGGACAATACTCAAAATTAGCCTTCAGTACCTAAAGAGGACTAAGGAAATGTTTCCCGGTTATGGAGTTGATAAAGAGTTCGTCGTAAAGGGTTACGACGATGCAAGCTTTGACACCGATCCGGATGACTCTAAGTCAGAAACCGGATACGTATAGTGGAGCAGTCATTTGGAAAAACTCCTAGTGGAGCATAGTAGCAACATCTACAGTATGACATGGAGATATGTAAGTACATACGGAACTGAATGTTGTAGACCCATTGACTAAAACCTCTCTCACACGGAACACATGCTCAATCCCCATAACTCATTGGGTGTTGATCACATAGCAAAGTGAACTAGATTATTGACTCTGGTGCAAGTGGGAGACTATTGGAAATATGCCCTAGAGGCAATAATAAATTGGTTATTATCATATTTCCCAGTTCATGATAAATGTTTCTTATTCATGCCAGAATTGCATTGACCGGAAACTTAAATACATGTGTGAATACATAAACTACACCGTGTCCCGTGTACGCCTCTACTAGACTAGCTCGTTGATCAAAGATGGTTAAGGTTTCCTAACCATAGACATGAGTTGTCATTTGATAACAGGATCACATCATTAAGAGAATGATGTGATGGACAGACCCAACCATAAGCTTAGCATCAGATCATATCACTTAGTAATTTGCTACAGCTTTCGCAATGTCAAGTATCTGTTCCTTAGATCATGAGATCATGCCACTCCTGGATACCATAGGAATACTTTGTGTGCTATCAAATGTGACTTGATAACTGGGTGATCATAAAGGTGATCTACAGGTATTTCCGAAGGTGTTTGTCGGGTTGCATCGATCGAGACTGGGATTTGTTGCTCCGTGTGATGGAGAGATATCTCTGGGGCCTCTCGGTAATACAACATCACAAGAAACTTGCAAGCATGTGACTAATGAGTTTAGTCATGGGATCTTGTATTACGGAATGAGTAAAGAGACTTTCTGGTAACGAGATTGAACTAGGTATGGAGATACAGATGATCGAATCTCGGGCAAGTAACATATCGCCGGACAAAGGGAATTGTATACAAGATTAACTGAATCCTTGACATCATGGTTAAACCGATAGATATCTTCGTGTAATATGTGGGAACCAATATGGGCATCCAGTTCCTGCTATTGGTTGTTGACCGGAGAGGAGTCTGGATCATGTCTACATGATTCTTGAACCCGTAGCTAGGGTCGCATGCTTAACGTTTGGTAGTGCTAGGGTAGTATTGAGATATTAATATTGGAAAGTATGAAGGGTCATTCGGAGTCCATATGGGATTCAGGACGTCACGAGGAGCTCCGGAATGGTCCAGAGGTAAAGATTTATATATGGAAAGTTGTTGTCAGGGTTCCGGGAAAAAGTCCAGTTTTTTCAGTATTATACTGGGAAGTCACCGAAAGGTTCCAGAAGGATCCAGAGGGGTCCGGTAGTCCTCGGAGGGCTCCACCACATCCCATACAACAGCATGGGCTGTAGGGGGGCTGGCCTTAATGGGCCAAGGGAACCATCCCCTACAAGGCCCATGCCCCTGGGAAGGAGAAACCCTAATTGGGAGGGAGTCCACTTGCCTTGGGAGGCAAGTTTCCTCCCTTACGCCTCCCCTCCTTAGAGGAGGAGCTAGGGCTGTGCCCCCAGCCCTCCCACATGCCTATATATAGTGGGAAGAGGGCACAAGGGCTGGACACACCAAACCCAAGCCTCCTCTCTCTCTCCCGATAAGCCTCGATCTTGATGCGTCAGCGCTTGGCGAAGCCTGCCGGTGTTCAGATCTCATCTAACTCTTGTCCCTCACTTTCTTGATTAAGAAGGAGAGGATGCTACTGGGGTGAGCCATACGTGTGCTAATCTCGGAGGTGTTGTTCGTTCGGCACTAGATCGGATTGGATCACGATTGGATCGTGAAGTGTATGACTACATCAACCGCGTTACGGCGCTAACACTTTCGGTCTACAAGGGTATGTAGACACACTCCCCTCTCGTTGTATACATCTCCATAGATAGATATTGGGTGTTTCATAGGAAATTTTTTGATTTTCATGCTTCGATCCCCATCAGGAAAGAGGGGAAGTAAATGAGCAGCGCCCCTATGGATCCCTTTTTATGGGAAAGGAGCAGGGCAGGCTCTTTCCTATCCGACGTGGATACGCTTTTGCAGGTGCATTACCGCAACAGCTGTTTTCATCCACCTCTCCTGTGTTCTGCATTTAATGTGCATGGTGGGAGGTGCATTAAAAGAAAAGATTATAGCAGATTGTGGCAGTTATTCTCTGCCATGCATGCCTGTGCATTGTTTGGGCCTAGCCCAGCGACGCCTCATGTGTGTGTGTGGCCCAGGCCCGGGGGCTCCTGTTGGTGTATTAAGAGTTGGATCTTTAATACCCCAGACTTATGCACAAGCAGAAGTAGCCTTCCCTACGGCAATGCTTGCCGGAGGACAATCGAAGCCAAACTCAAGACCGAACTACAAGCATACAAAGAAAATCTCTGAAGACAGAGATCAAAAATGCTGAAGATACAATTCGAAGACCTGGCAAGATCCTTGCCGGGGAGAGCCAGCCAAGATCCAAGCCCGACAAGCTCCAAACTCGGCAAGAATCCAACTAACTTGCCAACCTCCACCTCATTGGTTAGGTTGTCACTTGTCGATTAGGTGTCGAGCGGGTAGGTAGTTAGGTAAGTCTTGTCTGGGCACCTGGCAGCTTGCCTCTGAAGATACAACTTTAATGACACCCGTCCAAATTATGCGTCAAGGAAATAGAAGGTAGATGGGCGAACGGCACAGACGGAGAGACCAACCTTGCTGGGAAGCTCCATCCACAAGACACCTCACAGCACAATAAATGCATTTGTTCTAACCCATCAGAGTTAGGTATTTGGCACTGTAGCCACTATTTATAGTGTGTATTTACCATTTTGCCATTGTGGTGACCCCTTGATCTATAAAAGGAGGCCCATTGCTACTATAACAAAGGTTGAAACCCTGTCCATTTGCATGTGTAGCAGCATTTTCTGAACACCTTGCCGGACGTGCGCTCCTGGTACTGGACATACACACATCCAATATACAAAGCAGGAGTAGGGTTTTACGCTTCACGGTGGCCCGAACCTGGATAAACCTCACGTGTTTTCTGCTACCTCCGCTCTTTGTGCTCGTCAATCACTCTAGTTGAACCGCAAAAGGATCGTGATGATCCCATAGATGGTCAGACGCATGGCAGTAGGTATAGAAGGTTATGCTTACTAAATTCATCGACCACATTCTCCTCAAAAAGAATCCATTAATAAGGTTGATCAAGTCTTATTAACAAACTATTTCTGAGTAACATGAAACCGAAGAATCTTCCTATAACACTATGTTACCTCAATGGGGATATGCGTTTCCCTAGTTATAAGAGTTTCATATTTCTTTTTGATAGTAAGAAGAGGGAATTGAAAACTTCCAATAGTAATTGTCAAAGTCTTTTCAATAACATTAACACCATTCACTTGAAATTGTTTCTTCAGAAAGTGCATTGTATGCTCATTACCATTGATATGAAAAGTGACCTTGCTTTTGTTGCAATCAATAACAGCCCCTGCAGTATTCAAAAAGGGTCTACCAAGGATAATCGACATGTTGTCGTCCTCGGGCATATCAAGTATAACAAAGTGTGTCAAGATAGTAACATTTGCAACTACAATGGGCACATCCTCACAAATACTGATAGGTATGGCAGTTGATTTGTCATCCATTTTCAATGATATTTCAATAGGTGTGAGTTTATTAAAATCAAGTCTTCTATATAAAGAAAAGGCATAACACTAACACTGGCTCCCAAATCACATAAAGCAGTTTTAATGTAATTTCTTTTAGTGGAGCATGGTATAGTAGGTAATCCCGAATCTCCTAGTTTCTTAGGTACTCCATCCTTAACAGAATAATTTGCAAGCATGGTGGAGATTTCAACTTCAGGTATCTTTCTTTTATTAGTGACATTATCTTTCATATATTTAGCATATGGGGCCATCTTCAAAATATCAGTCAAACGAGTACGCAAAATGACTAGCCTAAGCATTTTAGCAAAGCATTCAAATTCTTCTTCATCCTTCTTCTTATGTGGCTTAGGAGGAAAGGGCATGGGTTTCTGAACCCATGGTTCTCTCTCTTTACCATGTTTTCTAGCAATGAAACCTCTTTTATCATAACGTTTATTTTTGGGAGGTGGGTTATCAAGATCAACAACAAGTTCTATTTCAACATCATTATCAGGTTCTTTAACATTGTCTGGTTGAGCATCTACATGAACATCATCATTATCATTATTGTTATCTCTGGGTGAATGTTCATTACCAGATTGTGTCTCGGCATCAGAAATAGAAACCTCATTACTATCCCCAGAAGGTTTTTCTACCTCAGGTTCACTAGAAGTATGCACAGTCCTATCATTTTTCTTTTTATTTTTATTTTTAGACGGACTAGGTGCATCAATGTTAATTCTTTGAGAGTCTTGTTCAATTCTTTTAGGGTGACCTTCAATATAAAGTGGCTCCTGAGTCATTCCACCTCCTCTAGTCATTACTCTAACAACATGATCATTCATATTATTATTCATCTCATTGAGCAAATCATTTTGAGATTTAGCAACTTGTTCTAACTGGGTTTGGGACATAGATGCATGTTTACCTACACCTTTAACATCATTAGCAATTCTAAACATCAAGTCACTCAAGCAATCAATCATGTAGGCATTATGTTTCAATTGCTTCATAACATACACATTAAAAGTTTCTTGCTTAACAATGTAATTGTCAAATTCATCCAAGCATTGACTAGCAGATTTATTGTAAGGAATATCACCTTTATCAAATCTCATGAGAGAATTTACCTCTGCTACCTGTGGAGGGGTGTCAAGTCCATGTATTTCCTCAATAGGTGGTAAATTCTTAACATCTCTAGCTCTAATACCATTTTCCTTCATAGATTTGTTTGCCTCTTGCATATCTTTGGGACTGAGAAATATAACACCCCTCTTCTTCGGAGTTGGTTTGGTTGGTGGTTCAGGAAGTGTCCAATCATTATCATTCCTTAATATATTATTCAATAGTTCTTCGGCTTGTTCGATAGTTCATTCTCTAAAAACACAACAAGCACAACTATCTATGTAGTCCCTAGAAGCATAGGTTAGTCCATTATAAAAGATGTCAAGTATTTCATTTTTCTTAAGAGGATGACCAGGCAAAGTGTTAAGTAATTGGAGAAGCCTCCCGCAAGCTTGAGGGAGATTCTCTTCTTTAATTTGCACAAAGTTAAATATTTCCTGTAAGGCAGCTTGTTTCTTGCAAGTAGGAAAATATTTTTTCAGAGAAGTAATATATCATATCCTGGGGACTACGCACACAACCAGGGTCAAGAGTATTAAACCAAATCTTAGCATCACCCTTTAACGAGAAAGGAAACAACTTAAGTATATATTAGTAGCGATTTTTTCCTCATGAGAAAATAGGGTGGCTATATCATTCAATTTAGTAAGGTGTGACACAACGGTTTCAACTTCATGACCATGGAAAGGGTCGGATTCAATCAAAGTAGTTAACTCAGGATCGACAGAGAATTCATAATCCTTATTAGTAACAAAGATAGGTGAAGTAGCAAACTTATGATCATATTTCATTCTAGCATTCTGAGATTTTTCTTTCAACTTACATAGTAGTTTCTTAAGACCATCTCTATCATTACAAGCAAGAAGTTCTCTCGTTCTCTCCTCACCCACAACATAACCCTCGTGTATCTCAAGCATTTCAATTCTATGAGAGCTAGGTCTAATAGTTGTTTCATAATTTTCAGTTCCAATAATTTCATAAGTTTCAACATTCTCAAATTCTTTAGCTTTAGCAAGTTGTTCATTAAGAAATTCACCTAGTGGCATAGTTTCATCAAGCAAAGTACTAGCATCATCAATTGCATCATTCATAGCAGAAGTAGCATCATCAATTACTTGCAACATATCAGAATCAATAGAAGGTGGTGGTGTCGCAAGCTTACTTAAAACAGAAGGCAAATCAAGTGTAGAGCTAGGTAACAGTTCTTTACCTCCCCTCGTCCTAGAGGGAACCATCTTGGTTCTATCATCCTTCAGATTCTTCATAGTGATCAATAGATATAAATCCCATGTGACTCATCAAATAGAGTTATGCTCCTCGGCAACAGCGCCAGAAAATGGTTTTGATAACCCACAAGTATAGGGGATCACAACAGTTTTTGAGGGTAGAGTATTCAACCCAAATTTATTGATTCGACACAAGAGGAGCCAAAGAATATTTGCAAGTATTAGCAGTTGAGTTGTCAATTCAACCACACCTGGAAAACTAAATATCTGTAGCAGAGTGATCAGTAGCACAGTAGTATGATAGTTTGATAGCAATAGCAATGGTAATAGTAGCAGTAATAGTTTTGTAGCAATTGTAACAGTAGCAGCAAAGTAGTAACTTAGTATCAATATGTGAAAAGCTCGTAGGCATTGGATCAGTGATGGATAATTATGTTGGATGCCATTCATCATGTAACGGTTATAACCTAGGGCGACACCAAACTAGCTCCAATTCAACAATGTAATGTAGGCATGTATTCCATATATAGTCATACATGCTTGTGATAAGAACTTGCATGACATCTTTTGTCCTACCCTCCCGTGGCAGCGGGGTCCATAAGGAAACTAAATGATATTAAGGTCTCCTTTTAATAAAAAACCAGAACAAAGCATTAACACATAGTGAATACATGAACTCCTCAAACTACGGTAATCACTAGAAAGAACCCAAACTTATACGACATCTTTTGTTCTACCTTCCCATGGCAACGGGGTGCATAAGGAAATCTAAGGGATATTAAGGCTTCCTTTTAATAGAGAACCTGAACAAATCATTAACACTGAATGAAAACATGAACTCCTCATACTACGGTCATCACCAGAGTGGATCCCAATTGTTGTCACCTTAGGATCTATGAATCATAACACATAATAGGTGCATACAACTTGCAAGATAGGATCCAAAACTCACTTATATTCATGAAAGCAAAACAGGTTCAGATCTGAAATCATGGCACTTGGGCCCTAGTGACAAGCATGAAGCATAGCAAAGACATATCAACATCAATCTCAGAACATAGTGGATACTAGGGATCAAGCTCTAACAAATTGACTCGATTACATGACAAATCTCATCCAATTCCATCACCGTCCAGCAAGCCTTACTCACTCCCGGTAGTGAGCATCATGGAATTGTTGATGAAGAAGGGTTGATGATGACGATGATGACAAATCCTACTCTTCGTAGCCCCGAACGGACTCCAGAACAGCCCTCCCGATGAAGAACGGGAGGTGGCGGCGGCTCTGTACAGTAAAACGCGATAAAACTTCTCCTATTTTTTCTGGGGAAGATGAAATTTATAGGCATGGAATTAGGTCAGACGGAGCCTCGTGGGCCCCACAAGACATCACAATGCGCCTTGGGGGGTAGGCATGCCCTGTTGCCTTGTGGGTAGTAGGTGGGTCCCCTCTAGTAGATCTTTGCCCTAGTATTTTTTATTTATCCAATGAAAAATCTCCGCAAAGCTTCGTCCGATTACGAGAACTTCTATTTTTGCACAGAAACAATCACGTGGTAGTTCTGCTGAAAATGATGTTTGTCCGAGTTTGTTTCATTCAAATCGTGCAAATTAGAGTCCAAAACAAGAGAAAATGTGTTTGGAAAAGTAGATTCGATGGAGAGAGATGCTAATGCAGCTTGTTCAGTGCTACTAATATTTTCCTCTCTTTTGATGGATCGAGAGTATATACAAATAGAGGTACATGGTTTATAAAGATGAATATACAATAGTTAAAATATATTTTTAGAATACATATGAGTGGTATTGGGGGGTATTTTAGAGGTGGTGCTAGAGTTGAAAAAATTTAATGGGAGAATCTTTTTAGCCGAGTCCCCAATTTTGAGTTATAGGCAGGAAGTTTGAGGGGGGTTGCGACTTGCCTTGAGGGGCAAATATTAGGGCATGCATTATTGTTCTTGCTTCTTTCGGGGCACATTGATTAACATTTGAGATTGCGCAAAGGGTTGGGTGTTGACCGGGAGGTCGGTGTCAGTGTCAAAACCGGCGGATCTCGGGTAGGGGGTCCCGATCTGTGCGTCTTAGGCTGATGGTAACAGGAAGCAAGGGACACAATGTTTACCCAGGTTCAGGCCCTCTCGATGGAGGTAAAACCATACTTCCTGCTTGATTAATATCGATGATATGAGTAGTACAAGAGTAGATCTACCACGAGATCGTAGAGGCTAAACCCTAGGAGCTAGCCTATGATGATTATGATTGTAATTATGATCGGCCTTCTAAGGACCAACCTCTCCGGTTTATATAGACATCGGAGAGGGCTAGGGTTTACACGGAGTCGGTTACAAGGAAGGAAATACAATATCCGGATCGCCAAGCTTGCCTTCCACGCAAAGGAGAGTCCCATCCGGACACGGGACGGAGTCTTGAGTCTTGTATCTTCACACTCCAATAGTCTAGACAATGCATATAGTCCGGCTGTCCGAATACCCCCTAATCCAGGACTCCCTTAGTAGCCCCTGAACTAGGCTTCAATGACGATGAGTCCGGCGTGCAGTCTTGTCTTCGGCATTGCAAGGCGGGTTCCTTCTCCGAATACTCCAAGGTGATCATCGAACACATAAACCATGTCTGGATCTGCAAAATGATCCTCACATACCATTGTAGAGAGAATGATATTTCAGCTGACAACTTTTTAGACGACGTGATATGTCATTACGGTCGGGTCATTATTCGAACCGTTTTCCCTCAACCAGCCACATCGCATATTGCGAGGCGGTTTCCTTGACACGTCTTGTCGCAGCAGAGATCGTGTCCCCTTATCACGGGATTCTCATCAATACGGGTATGGGTAATCCCACTACGCCATCAATCATGGCGCTTGGGAAGTAAGAGATTCTCAACGGGCGAGTGAGGAGGCGCACCGCTTTCGTCGCCTTTATAAAGGGATAAGGGCTCCCCATTTTCACCCACGCCTCCTTCCTTCCTTGCTCGTCCTTGCCTCCTCGTGCTCCAACGCCCTAGTCCAAGCCTTCTCCGCACAGCCAATCATGTCCGGAGCAGGAGGCAAGTGGGTGGCTTACACCGTGAAGGAGAAGCATATCACAAATCTTCGGGCGGCCGGATACTTGGCCGCAGACATCGCGCACCGGCTACCAGACGAAGGGTAGGTTATTCCAACCCCGGAACCCCATGAGAGGGTCGTGTTCCTCGCCCACTTCGTCCGTGGACTGGGTTTTCCACTTCATCCCTTCGTCCGCGGGCTCATGTTCTATTACGGGCTAGATTTCCATGATCAAGCCCCAAACTTCATCCTCAACATCTCGGTGTTTATCGTCATATGCGAAGCCTTCCTCCGCATCAGGCCTCACTTTGGCCTGTGGCTGCAAATCTTCTGCGTGAAGGCGAAGATCGTGAGCGGCCAGCAAGCGGAGTGCGGAGGGGCCATGGTGGGCAAGATGCCCAACGTCACCTAGCTTGACAGCTCCTTTGCGGATACCATGAAAGGGTGGCAGTCGGGATGGTTCTACATCACCGAGCCGTGTGGTGCCAACTGGGCAGCGGCCCCTGAGTTCCGATCCGGAACCCCCATGCAGCTCACCTCCTAGAAAAAGAAGGGCCTGGCCTGGGGTGAACCTACAGAGCTGGTCGGGCTCCAAAACTGCATCAAGAGCATGAAGGACAAGAACATTAAGCTTGTCAACGTGATCCAGGTCATGCTCATTCGCCGGATTTTCCCATGCCAAAGGCGGCCTTTTAATCTGTGGGAGTTCGTCCCAACCAAACACCAGATGCTTCGAAGGCTCTACGGCATGATGCATAAAGACGCATGGAAGGCGCTGTTCAAGGCCTCTGAAGTACCTCCTCCCACATCTGAGGACCGCGGACTTCACGCCGCGCGGCCTCCTAGTCCGCCAGAAAAGAGCTTGATGTCTACTACACAACCTTCTTCTTGTAGACGTTGTTGGGCCTGCAAGTGCACAGGTTTGTAGGACAGTAGCAATTTTCCCTCAAGTGGATGACCTAAGGTTTATCAATCCGTAGGAGGCGTAGGATGAAGATGGTCTCTCTCAAACAACCCTGCAACCAAATAACAAAGAGTCTCTTGTGTCCCCAACACACCCAATACAATGGCAAATTGTATAGGTGCACTAGTTCGGCGAAGAGATGAAGATACAAGTGCAAAATAGATGGTAGATAAAGCTTTTTGTAATCTGCAATAATAAAAACAGCAAGGTAGCGAGCGGTAAAAGTGAGCGTAAACGGTATTGCAATGATAGGAAACAAGGACTAGGGTTCATACTTTCACTAGTGCAAGTTCTCTCAACAATAATAACATAGATAGAACATATGACAAGCCCTCACCATGCAACAAAGAGTCACTCCAAAGACACTAATAGCGGAGAACAAACGTAGAGATTATGGTCGGGTACAAAACCACCACAAAGCTATTCTTTCGGATCGATCTATAAAAGAGTTCGTACTAGAATAACACCTTAAGACACAAATCAACCAAAACCCTAATGTCACCTAGATACTCCATTGTCACCTCAAGTGTCCGTGGGCATGATTACACGATATGCATCACACAATCTCAGATTCATCCAACCAACATAAAAGTACTTCAAAGAGTGCCCCAAAGCTACTACCGGAGAGTCAAGAACGTGTGCCAACCCCTATGCATAGGTTCCCAAGTGTCACGAAACCCGCAAGTTGATCACCAAAACATACATCGAGTGGATCAATAGAATAACCCATTGTCACCACGGTTATCCCACGCAAGACATACATCAAGTGTTCTCATAAAGACTCAGTCCGATAAGATAACTTCAAAAGGGGAAACTCAATTCATCACAAGAGAGTAGAGGGGGAGAAACATCATAAGATCCAACTACAATAGCAAAGCTCGGGATACATCAAGATCGTGCCATAGAGGAACACGAGAGAGAACACGAGAGAGAGAGAGATCAAACACATAGCTACTGGTGCATACCCTTAGCCCCGAGGGTGAACTACTCCCTCCTCGTCATGGATAGCGCTGGGATGATGAAGATGGCCTCCAGTGATGGGATCCCCCTCCGGCAGGGTGCCGGAACAGGGTCCCAATTGGTTTTTGGTGGCTACAGAGGCTTGCGGCGGCGGAACTCCCGATCTATCTTTTGTTCTAGAAGTTTTAGGGTACGTAGGTATATATGGGTGCAGGGGGTACGTCGGTGGACCTCCGGGGTGCTCACAAGGTAGGGGGCGTGCCCAGGGGGGCGCGCCCCCCACCCTCGTGGGCAGCCCGGTACTCCCCTGGCGTGCACTCCAGGCCCATCAAGTTGGTTTCCTTCCAAAATTAACTTCTCCAGTTGATTTCGTTCCGTTTTGACTCCGTCTGATATTCCTTTTCCTCGAAACACTGAAATAGGCATTAAACAGCAAATCTGGGTTGGGCCTTCGGTTAATAGGTTAGTCCCAAAAATAATATAAAAGTGGATAATAAAGCCCAATATTGCCTAAAATAGTAGATAAAGTAGCATGAAGCAATCAAAAATTATAGATACGTTGGAGACGTATCAAGCATCCCCAAGCTTAATTCCTGCTCGTCCTCGAGTAGGTAAATGATAAAAAAGATTTTTTGATGCGGAGTGATACTTTGGCATAATTTCAATGTAAATCTTCTTAATTGTGATATGAATATTCAGATCTGAAAGATTCAAGACAAAAGTTCATATTGACACACAAATAATAATACTTCAAGCATACTAATCAAAGCAATCATGTCTACTCAAAATAGCATGTCAAAAGAAAGTTTATCCCTACAAAATCATATAGTTAGGCTATGCTTCATTTTCGTCACACAAAGATGTTCCCAACTTCTATACCCCCGATGACAAGCCAAGCAATTGTTTCATACTTAAATAATCTCAAACTTTTTCAACCTTCACGCAATACATGAGCGTGAGCCATGGATATAGCACTATGGGTGGAATAGAATATGATGATGGGGATTATGTGGAGAAGACAAAAAAGGAGAAAGTCTCACGTTGACGAGGCTAATCAACGGGCTATGGAGATGCCCATCAATTGATGTCAACATGAGGAGTGGGGATTGCCATGCAACGGATGCACTAGAGCTATGAATGCTCAACAAAAGAAAACTAGTGGGTCTGCATCCAACTTGCTTGCTCATGAAGACCTAGGGCATTTGAGGAAGCCCATCGTAGGAATATACAAGCCAAGTTCTATAATGAAAACTTCCCACTAGTATATGAAAGTGATAACACATGAGACTCTCTACATGAAAAGCATGGTGCTACTTTGAAGCACAATATATGAGACTCACTACATGAGGAACAAGGTGCTACTTTGAAGCACAATATATGAGACTCACTACATGAAGAACAAGGTGCTACTTTGAAGCACAATATATGAGACTCACTACATGAAGAACAAGCTGCTACTTTGAAGCACAAGTGTGGAAAAAGAGATGGTAGCATTGCCCTTTTCTTTTTCTTTTTTTTGGGCCTTTATTTTTTTTGGCCTTTCTCTTTTTTTGGCAATGCTCTAATAATGATGATCATCACACTTCCATTGATTACAACATAAGGATTACAACTCGAAACTTAGAACAAGATATGACTCTATATGAATGCCTCCGGCGGTGTACCGGGATGGTGCAATGAATCAAGAGTGACATGTATGAAAAATAATGCATGGTGGCTTTGCCACAAATATGATGTCAACTACATGATCATGCAATGGCAATATGAAAAAAGTAATGTATGTCATGATGATGATGAACGGAACGGTGGAAAGTTGCATGGCAATATATCTCGGAATGGCTATGGAAATGCCATAATAGGTAGGTATGGTGGCTGTTTTGAGGAAGATATAGGGAGGTTTATGTGTGATAGAGCGTATCATATCACGGGGTTTGGATGCAACGACGAAGTTTGCACCAACTCTCGAGGTGAGAAAGGGCAGTGCACGGTACCGAAGAGGCTAGCAATGGCGGAAAGGTAAAAGTGCATATAATCCATGGACTCAACATTAGTCAAAAGAACTCATATACTTATTGCACAAATTTAGAAGTCATCAAAAACCAAGTACTACGCGCATGCTCCTAGGGGGATAGATTGGTAGGAAAAGACCATCGCTCGTTCCCGACCGCCACTCATAAGGATGCACAAGCCAGGTACACTTCATGTTTCAAATTTGTTACACAACTTTAACCATACGTGCATGCTACGGGACTTGCTAACTTCAACACAAGCATTCTTTAAATTCATAATCATCCAACTAGCACGACTTTGATATTATCACCTCCATATCTCAAAACAATTATCAAGTATTAAACTTATCTTAGTATTCAACACACTCATAAGAAAGTTTCACATATCTTGAATACCAAGTATATTAACATTAAGCAGATTACCATGCTATTAATGACTCTCAAAATAATCTAAGTTAAGCATGAGAGTTCATCTATTTCTTCAAAATATAACCACCGCTGTGCTCTAAAAGATCTAAGTGAAGTACTAGAGCAATAACAAAAACTACTCCGAAAGATATAAGTGAAGATCAATGAGTAGCTAAATAATTATGCAACTAAATGAAGGTTCTCTCTCATTAAAGAATTCAGATCTTGATACTTTATTCAAACAGCAAGCAAAGCTAAAGAAAACTACAATGCAAGGATAGCACAACTCATGTGAAGAAGCAAAAACTTAGGCTCAACCGATACTAACCGATAGTTGTTGAAGAAGAAAGGTGGGATGCCTACTGGGGCGTCCCCAAGCTTAGATGCTTGAGAGTTCTTGAAATATTATCTTGGGGTGCCTTGGGCATCCCCAAGCTTGAAACTTTGTGTCTCCTTAATTCCTATCATATCATGGTTTCTCTTCTTTTTATCAAAAGCTTCATTCACAACAAACTCAACAAGAACTCGTGAGATAGGTTAGTATAAACCAATGCAAAACCTTATCATTCTCTACTGTAACAAATCACTAAAATTATTATTCAACATTGAATACTAAATGCCTCTGTATATTTAATACTCCTATCATCAAATAGAATCATTAAACAAGCAAACATATGCAAACAACGCAAACATAACAATAATCTACCAAAACAGTACAGTCTGTAAAGAATGCAAGAGTATCAATACTTACCTGACTCCAAAAATTATAAACTAAAATTACCACTGTAGTAAATTTATCAGAGCTCCATATGCAAAAATATTCAACATTATACCATGCTCTGAATTTTCTAGGGAATTTTTGCAACAGCGGTAAACTTTCTGTTTTCAAACAGCAACATGTATACTAGCAAAATAAGCATGGCAAAGGCTATCATTGACTTTTTTATTGAAACTAAAGATGCAAAACATTACTCTAACTAACAACAAGCAAAAACTAACAAAATAAAATGATGCTCCAAGCAAAACACATATCATGTGGTGAATAAAAATATAGCTCCAAGTAAAGTTACCGATGAACAAAGACGAAAGAGGGGATGCCATCCGGGGCATCCCCAAGCTTAGTTGCTTGGTTGTCTTTGAATATTACCTTGGGGTGCTTTGGGCATCCCCAAGCTTAGGTTCTTGCCACTCCTTATTCCATAGTCCATCGAATCCTTACTCAAAACTTGAAAACTTCAATCACACAAAACTCAAAACAAAACTCGTAAGCTCCGTTAGTATAAGAAAATAAAACTACCACTTAGGTACTGTAATGAACTCATTCTAAATTCATATTGGTGTAATATCTACTGTATTTCAACTTATCTATGGTTCATACCCTCCGATACTACACATAGACTCATCAAAATAAGCAAACAACACATAGAAAATAGAATCTGTCAAAAACAGAACAGTCTGTAGTAATCTGTATAAAACGTATACTTATGGAACCCCAAAAATTACAAAATAAATTTCTGGACCTGAGCAATTTGTCTATTAATCATCTGCGAAAAGAATCAACCTAAAAGCACTCTCCAGTAAAAAATGGCAGCTAATCTCGTGAGCGCTAAAGTTTCTGTTTTTCACAGCAAGATCACATAAACTTCACCCAAGTCTTCCCAAAGGTTCTACTTGGCACTTTATTGAAAAAAAATCTATAAAACATGATTACTACAGTAGAATAATCATGTGGACACACAAAAACAGTAAGGATAAATATTGGGTTGTCTCCCAACAAGAGCTTTTCTTTAATGCCTTTCTAGCTAGGCGTGATGATGACAATGATGCTCACATAAAAGATAAGAATTGAAACATAACGGGAGCATCATGAAGCACATGACTAGAACATTTAAGTCTAACCCACTTCCTATGCATAGGGATTTTGTGAGCGAACAACTTAGGAGAACAATAGTCAACTAGCATAGGAAGGTAACACAAGCATAGCTTCAAGATTTTAAGCACATAGACAGGAAACTTTGTATTATTGCAATTCCTACAAGCATATGTTCCTCTCTCATAATAATTTTCAGTAGCATCATGAATGAATTCAACAATATAACCAGCACCTAAAGAATTCTTTTCATGATCTACAAGCATAGAATTTTTAATACTCTCCACATAAGCAAAATTCTTCTCATTCGGAATAGTAGGAGTATCATAAGAGACTTGAACACTATAAATTGTTTCCACATTAAAAGAGTAATGTTCAGAAAAAGGGTAATCATAATCATGACAAGATTTTTAAATATAATCATCACTACTTTTTATAGCATAAGTTTCATCACAATAATCATCATAAGTAGCAACTTCGTTCTAATCATAATCGATTGAAACCTCTCCCAAGATAGTGGAATCACTAAATAAAGTTGACACTCTTCCAAATCCACTTTCATATTCATCACAATAAAATCCAACATCCTCCAAAATAGTGGGATCACTAATTCCTAAAGTTGACACTCTTCCGAACCCACTTTCATCAATATAATCATCATACGTAGGAGGCATGCTATCATCACAACAACTTTGCATATCAAAACTTGGGATGCTAAAAATATCATCTTCACTAAGCATAGCTTCCCCAAGCTTGGGCCCTTTCATATCATAAGCATGATCACTCTCATCATTAAAAATATGGATAGCACCAATAGTATAGCAATTATCATCATCACAAGTAGTAGTGGGAGCAACATCTTTTGGGAGGGATACCTTTTTACCTTTGTTGATCCTTCTTTTCTTTCTCTTCTTCACATTATGTGTAGGTTCAACCTTCCTCTTTGAGCTCCTTATTGATGAGATTGGTTGAATAGAAAGCTCCTCCTCGTTACCTGATTCATCATAAGAAATAATAGGAGGAGATTGGGAAGCCTCTTCCCTTTCATTAGTATTCTCATCATCTTCCATTTGCTTTCTTTTCCTTATGTAATTGGCAATATAAGGATTTTTCAATACAATTCACCGCATAATACATATAAATCTTCTTTAGATCAAAATGAAGAATTCTATCAAGGGCAAATTCTGGAATATCTTAGTTATACGTTTAATTTCTTCATAACCCAAGAGCAAACTAAGTTCATTATGATGTGCAAGGGAAATCAAGTCATCACAATTTTTGGACATGATACGATCATGAAACAATTTGCATTGGGTACTAAAATGATCACGTTCATTGCAAAGTTCACAAGTATGGCTAAGAAAGTTTAAATTTTCAGCACACGCATCTAGCTCTTCTTGCAACAATTTGGTTTCTAAGTACTTATGCTTCTTACAATATCTATCTTCCCTATTTGGTGTGTACTTACAAACCCAATGCACTCCACAAAAATTGACATGTTTATAGGAGACATTTTCATCATAACTAGTGCAATCATCATTAGCATCATGGATATTCAAAGAATTCGTACTAACAACATTGCAATCATGCTCATCATTCAAAGATTTGGTGCCAAACATTTTAGAGATTTCTTCTTCTAGCACTTGAGCACAATTATCCTTTCCATCATACTCACGAAAGATATTAAAAAGGTGAAGCGTATGAGACAAACTCAACTCCATTTTTTTATAGTTTTCTTTTATAAACTAAACTAGTGCTAAAACAAGAAACAAAAAGATTCGATTGCAAGATCTAAAGATATACCTTCAAGCGCTAACCTCCCCGGCAACGGCGCCAGAAAAGAGCTTGATGTCTACTACACAACCTTCTTCTTGTAGACGTTGTTGGGCCTGCAAGTGCACAGGTTTGTAGGACGGTAGCAAATTTCCCTCAAGTGGATGACCTAAGGTTTATCAATCCGTAGGAGGCGTAGGATGAAGATGGTCTCTCTCAAACAACCCTGCAACCAAATAACAAAGAGTCTCTTGTGTCCCCAACACACCCAATACAATGGCAAATTGTATAGGTGCACTAGTTCGGCGAAGAGATGAAGATACAAGTGCAAAATAGATGGTAGATAAAGCTTTTTGTAATCTGCAATAATAAAAACAGCAAGGTAGCGAGCGGTAAAAGTGAGCGTAAACGGTATTGCAATGATAGGAAACAAGGACTAGGGTTCATACTTTCACTAGTGCAAGTTCTATCAACAATAATAACATAGATAGAACATATGACAAGCCCTCAACATGCAACAAAGAGTCACTCCAAAGACACTAATAGCAGAGAACAAACATAGAGATTATGGTCGGGTACGAAACCACCACATAGCTATTCTTTCGGATCGATCTATAAAAGAGTTCGTACTAGAATAACACCTTAAGACACAAATCAACCAAAACCCTAATGTCACCTAGATACTCCATTGTCACCTCAAATATCCGTTGGCATGATTATACGATATGCATCACACAATCTCAGATTCATCCAACCAACATAAAAGTACTTCAGAGAGTGCCCCAAAGCTAGTACCGGAGAGTCAAGAACGTGTGCCAACCCCTATGCATAGGTTCCCAAGTGTCACGAAACCCGCAATTTGATCACCAAAACATACATCAAGTGGATCAATAGAATAACCCATTGTCACCACGGTTATCCCACGCAAGACATACATCAAGTGTTCTCATAAAGACTCAATCTGATAAGATAACTTCAAAAGGGGAAACTCAATTCATCACAAGAGAGTAGAGGGGGAGAAACATCATAAGATCCAACTACAATAGCAAAGCTCGGGATACATCAAGATCGTGCCATAGAGGAACACGAGAGAGAACACGAGAGAGAGAGAGAGAGAGAGAGAGAGAGAGAGAGATCAAACACATAGCTACTGGTACATACCCTCAGCCCCGAGGGTGAACTACTCCCTCCTCGTCATGGATAGCACCGGGATGATGAAGATGGCCTCCGGTGATGGGATCCCCCTCCGGTAGGGTGTCGGAACAGGGTCCCGATTGGTTTTTGGTGGCTACAGAGGCTTGCGGTGGCGGAACTCCCGATCTATCTTTTGTTCTGGAAGTTTTGGGGTACGTAGGTATATATGGGTGCAGGGGGTACGTCGGTGGACCTCCGAGGTGCTCACGAGGTAGGGGCAGCGCCCAGGGGGGCCCGCCCCCACCCTCGTGGGCAGCCCGGGACTCCCCTGGCATGCACTCCAAGCCCATCAGGTTGGTTTCCTTCCAAAATTAACTTCTCTAGTTGATTTCGTTCCGTTTTGACTCCGTCTGATATTCCTTTTCCTCGAAACACTGAAATAGGCATAAAACAGCAAATCTGGGCTGGGCCTCTGGTTAATAGGTTAGTCCCAAAAATAATATAAAAGTGGATAATAAAGCCCAATATTTCCTAAAACAGTAGATAAAGTAGCATGGAGCAATCAAAAATTATAGATACGTTGGAGACGTATCAGAAGCCTCGTCCGAAGACGAGGAGGCACACTCCTCCCCCGAAGGGGAGGAAGAAGAAGAAGGGGCCACCCCACCTGGAGAGGATGAGGGGCCTGAGAAGGCCGATCAGGGGGCCGGGAAAGGCCCTCGGTGCAAGGCCGTCATTCCCTCGTCGTCCGACAACGACGAGGCAGATTCCTCCCGCCGAGGCGGGGGGAAGCAAGAATAAACCCTACCTCCCCACACTAGGGAGGAGAAAAAGAGGAAAGCCGCCCTGGAGGAGGCGGCTGGGACGTCTAAGAAGGGAAAGGTGTCCCTTCCGGACTACTCCGCCATGGCCGCCCATAGCGAGGAGGGGTGGCTGCCCAGGGGGAAGCCCCTAGCGCGATCGTAAGTATCCGCACTCTATCATGATTTTACTTCATAGTCTTTATAACGCCGAACATATATGCAGTCCGGCCAGGGTTCATCCCGAGGTATCGTCTTCGGATGGGTCCCTGAGCAATTCAGTGATGAACTTGCTCCCGACGGCCACTACTCCTCAGCCCGCGGATGACACGGAGGTGTTGTCCTGAAGGCTCCCAGAGCGAGGGAGGTGACTCTGGAGACGCCCCAGGGCGGAGTTCCAGATGTCGGACACGCGGGGTTCAAGATCCCCGCGGATCGTGTTGATGAGAGCTGTAGTAGGCCGGGCTCTCAGCCAAACACTGTTCCGGAGCCTCCAACGGTTCTGGACTCAGGCGGGCAGCCCCTTGTTAGGGAGGGCGAGCCGTCCGTGCTGAGCACTTCCGTTACGCCCGAAGCATCGGATTATCTGCTGGAAGCGCTTCGCAGTGCTTCCATAGATTAAGAGCACCGTACTCTTATGAGTGCGGTGATTCAGAAGGTTTTGTCCGCCAAGAGCGGATTAACCGAAGCTTGCACTAGCCTCCTGACAGGCTTTGAGGTAAGTAATAAAAATGTGTGAAATTACCACCCGATAGGTAGTAGCCCCTGATACTCTATTTGGTGTTTGGAAAGAAGAGCCAAACGGAGGGTCAATTATAATCCGCAGGAGTCTAATAATAAGTGTACATGTAAATAAGCAGGCTGTGCTGCTTGCCGTTGCTGTCCGCACAGCCGAGGTCGCCGGACTAAAGTGGGACCTGGAGCAGGCACAGGGAGAGCTCGACCTCACGAAGAGTCAGCTCGAAGAGAACAAAGGTGAGTGATTCCTCGCTCTCATGTAATGAAGGATAGATTAAATTGGTGATTCTAAACGACGAAGCGTCGTGACTGTGTAACGGGGGCCACCACCGAAGTGGCGTCTCTGAAGAAAGCGATGTCCGAGGCTGAAGACAAGGCGGCCTTGGAATGCAGGGAGCGCGAAAAGCAAGATGCTAGAGTGAGCGAGGTACAGCAAGAGCTCCAGGAGCTCGGCAAGAAGTTCGAGTCCGTGGAGCATGATCTTAAGATGAAAGAGGTTGAGCTTACGAAGGCCCTTGCGAGTATGAAAGATGCCAAGGCCGAAGCCGACAAGGCACAGCAGGAAATCCACGCGGCCAGGAAGATAGCGGCGGGTAAGATATTCTTTATGCAAAGCAAACATGTGGAGGAGGCATTCCTTTTACTTACCCGAATTCGGAGCTCTCCAGGGGCATTCGCAGATCTGCCATGCAGCGTATCAGATGCCGCGGAGTTCTACCATGCCAAGGAGGGGAGCTCAATGGAGAAGTTGTTCTGGTCCCAGTATGCTGGGGCCAAACACCTAATGCCTCTGAGTGACCAACTGAAGCAGTTGGTCGAACTCCACAGGGCGGCCGAAGTGGCTATGAAAGATTTCATAGTCCGGATGTGGCCTGGTGAGCCCCTACCCACTAGCTACTTCGGCCGGATCAAGCGGATGGTGAATGCCTGTCCGCGTCTTGAAGTTATCAAGTGATCCGTTTGCATTGAGGGTGCCCGCCGGGCCTTTGCCCGCGCGAAGGTGCATTGGGGCAAGCTAGATGCGGAGAAGCTAGTGAAGGACGGGCCGCCGGAGGGCAAGGCGCATCGCTATCCCGAGAAGTTTTACGATGGCGTTATGAAGGGCGCTCGTCTCGTGGCCGATGAATGTACCAAGGACACGATCCTTGAGTAGATGTACCTCTGTCGTTGTTGTAATATTAAGACTAAGTTACTTGCACAATGCAGCGTTCTTTGATTTAAAATATTACCTTCTGTGCGGCTTTTTATAAAATTCTGAAAGTAGGCCAGTCGTCCGATTCCGCCCCCACATAGCTAGTACCGGGGTGTTCCTAGAAAAACCCGGATACTCTTTATCCAAATGTTTGGTCCGTTAAGGAGGTATCCGGCGCAGCGAACAAGACAATCGGACTATGCGGCTTTATAACTTTCACTTAGCCATAGAAGTCTACAATTTTAAATTTCGGCGAAGCCCCTAGAATTCGGCAGGCCGAATTGGGGTGCTATATACGCCTAAATCGGACGAAGCCGATTCCTCGCCTAAAGCGGAAAAATCTTTAAGGATTTTAAGACCTCTCGAACAGCGACCAGCTCTCGCCGCATCATGCCGGTCAGTTTTCGGCTTTCTTTACTGAGGTGCTCGTCCGGAAGAACCGGAACACAATCGCAGTAGTTCTCCCTGCGCTACCTTAGCCGATATAACGGAACGTAAGGTACCAAAACAAGGGAGCCGGGCTAACCCAACTGTGGACCGAAGACATGATTCTGAGTTGATGCATATAGTGCTATAAGTTCGGGGTGTCGCACTGTTGAAAGTGTTCGGACTTTACTTGCCGTATTATGGGGCGCCAGAAGAAGCCCCTGGCAAACTGACCGTACGAAGGTGTACGGATGCAATATCAAATAAACATTTATTAGAAAAAATGCTCAAATAAGAATAATAAGCTGACGCTATATATGATCTCCCATTGATGAATAATACGTGTAAGCGTATGTTTACAATGAATGCATTAAGCATAGATAAATTGGACTATTTGACATGTCCTATCCAGGGGCAGGCCGCATACATATAAAACAGGTATAACGATCGTGAATAGATTCCACCTGGGTATTTCCTTCTATGCGCAAAGCTTGTTGCCTCCTTGGTTTTCTCCCCTGTATAAGTCCGGCGATCTGGCTCTTCTGAAGAGGCTTCCCTAAGGCAGTGTCCTGAAAGATAAAAAAGGGGGGGTTGGGGGGTTATGAAAGTATGTTATGGTGATACCACACTGTTGACTGAGTCACTGCTGCGCCTCCGCCTATGCCCATGGTATTTTGAGTGCGTAATTGTGTACGCATGGCACGACTGCTGCTTTGATGGGGTTTGAGCGGAGGCCGGACTGCTAGTCGCGCTCTTGGCGTGCCTGGTGATCCTGTTGCGGGTTGCTCCAGACTCGCTTGACGGTGCTCGAGGTTGTCGTCGCCGGATTGGTGGTTTGTTGGAGGAGGCGCATTGCACTTCTGCCGCGAGGGCTGCAGTATGCTCTTCTGTACGGAGAGAGCGGTCCATGTTTCCGTTGACTGTTATGACCCCGCGCGGGCCTGGCATCTTGAGCTTGAGGTATGCATAATGTGGTACCGCATTGAATCTAGCGAATGTGGTTCGTCCGAGCAGTGCGTGGTAACCACTACGGAAAGGGACAATATCAAAGATTAACTCTTCGCTTCGGAAGTTATCCGGAGATCCGAAGACCACTTCCAATGTTATAGAGCCCGTACAATGGGCCTCTACTCCAGGAATTACACCTTTAAAGGTGGTTTTGGTGGGCTTGATCCTTGAAGGGTCGATACCCATTTTGCGCACTGTGTCCTGATAAAGCAGGTTCAGGCTGCTGCTGCCGTCCATAAGGACTCGCGTGAGGTGGAATCCGTCGATGATTGGGTCTAGGACCAATGCGGTTGAGCCACCATGACGGATGCTAGTAGGGTGATCCCTGCGATCAAAAGTGATCGGACAAGCCGACCATGGGTTGAATTTGGGGGCGACTGGCTCCATCGCATAGATGTCCCGTAGTGCTCGCTTCTGTTCCCGCTTGGGAATGTGAGTGGCATAGATCATGTTGACCGTTTTCACCTGGGGGATAATTTCTTCTGTCCCCCCGTGTTCGGACGCCGGGGCTCCTCGTCATCGTCGTTGTGCAACCCCTTGTCCTTGTTTTCCGCATTTATTTTGCCAGCCTGTTTGAACACCGAGCAGTCTCTGTTGGTGTTGTTGGCTGGCTTGTCTGGGGTGCCATGAATTTGGCACGAGCGTCCCAGTATGCGGTCCAGACTGGATGGTCCCTGATTGTTTCTTTTGAATGGCTTCTTCCGCTGACCGGATTTGGATCCGCTGAATCCGGCGTTGACTGTCGTCTCTTCGGTGTTGTCGCCGTTGTTCCGTCGCTTGTGTCTGTTGCGCCGTGGCCTGCCATTATTGTCACGGACGTCCGAAGTGCCAGAATGTGGCGTAGTGCTGCTGCGAGCCAACCAGCTATCCTCGCCCGCGCAAAAGCGGGTCATTAGTGTCGTGAGGGCTGCCATGGACTAGGGTTTTTCCTGGCCGAGGTGTCGGGCGAGCCACTCGTCATGGATATTATGCTTAAAAGCTGCCAGGGCTTCGGCGTCCGGACAGTCGACTATTTGGTTCTTTTTAGTTAAGAACCGAGTCCAGAATTTCCTGGCTGACTCTCCGGGCTGTTGAGTAATGTGGCTCAAATGATCGGCATCCGGTGGTCGCACGTATGTGCCCTGGAAGTTGTCGAGGAACACGTCTTCCAGGTTTTCCCAACTGCCAATGGAATTTGCGGGCAGGCTGTTTAGCCAGTGTCGGGCGGGTCCTTTGAGCTTAAGGGGAAGATACTTGATGGCGTGTAAGTCGTCTCCGCGGGCCATATGAATATGGAGAAGGAAATCTTCAATCCATACTGCGGGGTCTGTTGTGCCATCGTATGATTCGATGTTTACGGGTTTGAACCCTTCTGGGAATTCATGATCCATCACTTCATCCGTGAAGCAGAGGGGGTGTGCGGCGCCTCTGTGCCGGGCTATGTGGCTACGCAGTTCGAATTGGTCTGGGTGGTTGTGTTCAGCCCGGTCGGACTTGTTTATGGTGTACCCGTCACGATGGTTATCACCGCGTGCTGGGGCACGCTTCCGTGATCCGTAGATCGATCTTGGATGTCCTGCTTTGTTTTCCAGTATATCTTGCAGGTCTTGCCTGTTGCCCCGGGCCGTAGTGTGTTGGCGTGGGGGTGTGGGCTGGTATTCGGGCTGGTATGCCATTTTATCCCGGCCACGGGGTGGCCGGTCAGCCGTGTGGCGCTCGAGTCCGTATTCCTCGGCTGCCAGGACCTCAGTCCATCTATCTGTGAGCAGGTCTTGATCGGCTTGGAGTTGCTGCTGCTTCTTTTTCAAGCTCCTCGTGGTGGCCATAAGCCGACGCTTGAAGCGCTCCTGCTCCACGGGATCCTCAGGCTCGCCGAACTCGTTGTCGCCGAGGCTGATCTCGTCTTCGGAGGGGTCATGTAGTTGTCCTCCTCCGGATATCCATCGGTCGCCTGTTTGTCTGGGCTGACCTTCTCATCTTCCTGCTCGGCCTGCTCGAAGGCGGGCTGATCAGGGTTGTATTCCTCTTCGGCACCATCCGGATTGTTTTTGTCTCCTGGGCCGGTATTGCTGTGGCGGGGCTTGGAGCGATGCCGACGACGCCCATGCTTTGTTTTTCTCCCTGAGGGGTTATCCTCTGTTGCCTCATCGCCATTGGTTTCCTTCGGAGTGTCCACCATATATATATTGTATGAGGAGGTGGTTGTCCACCGCCCTGTGAGTGGTGGTTCCTGTACTTCTCCTGCATCGTCGTCCATACCGTCGATGTCTTCGGAGTCGAAGTCAAGCACGTCGGTTAGATCATCGGCCGTGGCAATAAAGTGGGTGGTGGGTGGGCAGCGAATTCCTTCGTCGTTTGCTTCCCACTTGAGCCGGACATAGCTCGGCCGAGAGCCTCCTGACAAAGAAAGAGACTTTAATGAGTTCAGCATGTTGCCAAAGGGCGGGTGCTGGAAGATATCCACAGTGGTAAACTCCATTACCGGAGCCCAACCAGGCTCGGCGAGCTCGGGAGCACGCGGACTGGAACCTACAACTGGATACGAGTCCGAGGGTCCGGAGTCACAGGCTTCCACAGAGGTGAGACCTGTGTTCGGCTCCACCGCCGATGAGTGTGCGGCCTGTGGGGCGGGGTCCATCCCACCGTCCTTAGGCAATGCAGCCTGCTCCGGATTTAGGTCCGGGGCTACTACAGGGGTGATATCCCAAGCATTATCTGACAGCAGCTCTAAGCCATGCTCATCGTGACTGTCCGGTGCTCCTGGCACAGTCCCGAATCCGTCGAAGATCAAGTCTCCGCGAATGTCCATCGTGTAGTTCAGGTTTCCAAACCTGATCTGGTGGCCACGGGCATAACTGTCGATCTGCTCCAGATGGCCAAGCGAATTGGCCTGCAGTGCGAAGACGCCGAACACAAAGATCTATCCGGGGAGAAAAGTTTCACCCTGGACCGTGTCATTGACGATGATTGAACGAGCCATCGAGCCTTGCAGCGACGGCACAGAGGAACTCTCAATGAAAGCACCAATGTCGGTGTCAAAAGCGGCGGATCTCGGGTAGGGGGTCCCGATCTGTGCATCTTAGGCTGATGGTAACAGGAAGCAAGGGACACAATGTTTACCCAGGTTCGGGCCCTCTCGATGGAGGTAAAACCCTACTTCCTGCTTGATTAATATCGATGATATGAGTAGTACAAGAGTAGATCTACCACGAGATCGTAGAGGCTAAACCCTAGGAGCTAGCCTATGATGATTATGATTGTAATTGTGATCGACCTTCTAAGGACCAACCTCTCGGTTTATATAGACACCGGAGAGGGCTAGGGTTTACACGGAGTCGGTTACAAGGAAGGAAATACAATATCCGGATCACCAAGCTTGTCTTCCACGCAAAGGAGAGTCCCATCCGGACACGGGACGGAGTCTTGAGTCTTGTACCTTCACGCTCCAATAGTCCGGACGATGCATATAGTCTGGCTGTCCGGATACCCCCTAATCCAGGACTCCCTCAGTCGGTAACCGGGATAGAGGTTCCAAGGGGTCTGCTTCTGAGTGTTGGTTATTGGGACCGTTTTCCCCCACTTCCTTCGACTATGAGCTCCCGCCTCGGAGCAGGTTATTCGTGGGCTATTGATGGCTTTGAGGTTGCTTTTTCATCCACCTTTCCCTTTTATTAGTTTGTATCCCACTGCCCGATATGGTGGCTACCTACCAAAATAGAACAAGAAAAGAAAGTGGTAACCAAGCAATTTCATGAACGACCGTTCCTTCATGCAACATCCTGTGACGCCCCCGATTCAATCGTACACTAATCATACACGCAAATGTGTACGATCAAGATCAGGGACTCACGGGAAGATATCACAACACAACTCTAGACACAAATTAAAATAATACAAGCTTTATATTACAAGCCGGGGGCCTCGAGGGCTCGAATACAAACGAGTCAGCGGAAGCAACAATATCTAAGTACAGACACAAGTTAAACAAGTTTGCCTTAAGAAGGCTAGCACAAAAGTATCAACGATCGATAAGGCAAGGCCTCCTGCATGGGAGCCTCCTAACTACTCCTCGTCGTCAGCGTCCGTCACGTAGTAGTAGGCACCCTCGGGGTAGTAGTAGTCGTCGGTGGTGGCGTCTGGATCCTGGGCTCCACCATCTGGTTGCAGCATCCGAGAAGAATGAAAAGAGGTAGTAAAAGGGGAGCAAAGCAACCCTGAGTACTCATCCAAAGTACTCGCAAGCAAGGATCTACACTACATATGCATCGGTATCAATGAAATGGGTAGTATCTGTGGACTAAACTGTAGAATGCCAGAATAGAGGGGAAAGCCTAGCCTATCGAAGACTAGCATCTTCTTGAAGCCATCATCTTGCAACATTTAGAAGAGTACAGAATAGCATATTATATTTCACAAGTATGTTGTAACATTAGCGCCTAGAGATCCCTTCTCGACTCCCTGCGAGAAAGCAATCCCGGAGCCACATATCCATAACATGCCTCAGCATTTAGTATCTAGTTCTAGTTGTATCAATCGGGATACAACTCTGAGTGTCCGTTACCGTGGACACGGCTATTCGAATAGATCAATCTTCCCTGCAAGGGTGCACAAACTTACCCAACACGCTCGATCAACTTCGGCCGGACACACCATCAGGTCATGACCGGCCTCGGTCGATCAACACGCCGTAGTCCTACCTAGGCTCATCAGATAGGTCACACGTCGGTCTACATCCTAAATACGAAGGGGTCATGGGCCAATCGTCCTTTGCAATCCTGCATGTTGCAAGGACGGCCGGGATCAGTCCTGGCTACCTCCTTATAATAGGCAGGTGCTTACGCGGACCACCCGGGCGCGTGCCACTCAACTGTGGTGTTTGATGAGCTTTTGGGAGAATCATACGATGTAGAGTGCCCATACTTATTCCCGCGTGGTGGTCAGTGGAAAAAAGGCTAGAGGCCTACTCGGATCATATATCCAAATCGTTAGTGTCTAGGTAACGTGTGGTAATGATCAATGATCCACGATATGTGGTCTCATCGCCCCGTGTCACGGACTTGCGGCAAGGGCTAAGAATGCCCGTCTGTGCCATGTGGAAAACTTGTAGGCATCCTCCAGATCAACCTGACTTCACATCATTCGCGGGTACCCCTCGAGGCCGACCCGATGTCATCATGGTTCTGTGGTAAGTCAAAGTAACCGTGTGTCTGAAACAGCATGGGGGGAACCTGAGGAATCACCCTCAATGGATTCCCACTCGATGTAACCGTGAAGGTGGACTTGGAGGAATCACCCTCGATGATCCACTCTTGAGGGGTTGCACGATAGAGTCGCTATCGGGGGTGGTGAAGGAGGAATCACCCTCGATGACCATGGCTGAATAGCTACACTACAGGGTTAACATCAAAAGTGCTGACGAGGTATCACTCTCGGCACTCGATAATAACTCTGCAGAGTCGTACAACTAAGGGGGGTGATGTGCAGCGTCGGAGGCCTGGGCATCGATCACGTTGATCAAGTCATCGAACATAAAGTGGGGAATCTTGGACAAGGTGGGGGTCACTGATGGATCTCTAACCAACCTATACTAAGCAGTTTAGAATAAGCAGGTAAGGTACGAAAGAAGGTAACAAAAAAGGCTATGCATCAGAGTAGGATCATACAAAAAGCAGTAGCACTTCTAATGCAAGCATAAGAGAGAAGGGTGTTGGGGATATAACTATTAGGTATGACCCACCCAGGACGGGCCGGGTTATACCTATGGCGATTCATCATATGAAGCCCATGAGGATATTGAAGATGGCAGTTTAGTTAAGGGCCCAAGGCCCAAAGGTGACTTAAGGCCCGTAGGGGTAAACCGCCATATATGTAAATACTTGTATTGTAAGGCATGTAAAGATAGTCACCGAGCTGGACACGTTATCTATGAGCCGGCCGGGACTCCGTGAGCTGCTGGGCGTCAACCTGTGTATATAAAGGGATGACCCGGCGGCGGTTCAGGACAAGAAACAACAGATCGAAAGCTAGGTCAAGCGGATTCGCTCCCTGGTAATCGAGACATAAGCAATACCACCTCAAACTGGATTAGGCCTTTACCTTCACCGCAAGGGGCCGAACTAGTATAAACTCTCGTGTCCTTTGTCCCGTTTAACCCCTTTAAGCTACCTAGTTGCGATGGCTCCATGACTAAGTCCTTTTGCTAGGACATCTGTCGTGACCTTTCCACTATAGTTGGCGCCCACCGTGAGGCCAGCACACGGTGGTTTCGAGTTCTTGAAAGGCAGCTTCAAAGGGCTCAAGGGATACGTTGTGGGCCGGATGACCAAGAGTCGTCGCGGTAAGCTCTACATCAATGATGCAGGCTGGGGCCCTGACGCCGGCTCAATTGAGTACGGGTACCGGGTCCCCTTTGGCGGAATCCACGTCTTCATTGGCAAGATCGGCAGGTCGGGCTCTGAGCCAGACATCTGCACCGACATCATCAAGAAGGCTCAGCGTGTGAGACCCGCCCGAACTCAGCCCGCCATGAAACACGCCTTTGTGGGATGCATCCATGGAGCGGAATTTGATGAAGGATCTATGCCTGGCGGTGATACGGCCATCTACTCTGATGGTGAGTCGTCCATGGGCGAGACTACTTTGTTGTATCAACTGCAAGATGGTGGGCATGGGGTCTATTCCGATGGCAACAGTATTCCGGACCCCTATGAGCCGCCAAACAGAGTTGGGATTTTCATGGCTGGCATGCAGCCTGAGCAAAATTCTTCAACCGCAGCAGCGATGACTTCTGGGTCAGTGGCGGTGACGGTAGCCAGGGCAGGAGGCCCTGTGCGCCCGCCGGCTTAGGTTTTGATGGCTTTAATGGATAAATTGACAGATCTGTCGATAGCCATGGTTAACCCGGCAAATCAAGCTCAGCATGATACGGAGGTTGCAAAGTTACGTGATGAGGTAGCACTAGCCAAGGAAGACCTAGCGGCAGAGGATGTCAGGATAGCCGCAGAACGAGCTGCTCTAGATGCTCAGGCCCAACGGATTTAGTCAGAGGCTTTCCAGCTTATGATGGATCAAAACGCTTCAAATGAGATCATGAGGAGGAGGCACCAGTCTCGTCTACCTCCGGTTTACGAGGCGAGAGACCTCTTTCGCACGCCAGGAGCAGGGACCAGTAATCCGCCAGAGATAAACCGGGCTGGAGCACCTGGGGTTGGAACGCCGGTTCAACCCCGCGTGACAGAACCCCCTCGTCTAAATAGCGCTCCGCCTCAACATGTCCCAACACCACCAGGCCATTATTCCAATCCTTTGGAGAACATGATTGCTGCGGCGGCACGATTGGTGGCTCTCCCGGTGGATGGTGACTCTCCAGCAGCGGTTGAAACACGAAAGGCTAGAGAGCTCCTTCAGACAGCATTGGTGCAGCAGGAGGCATATTCTTATAGTCGAGATAGGATTCATTCGACCCCTCACCCAAGCCAGAGTTATAGCAGGCACATAGACTCACCAGCCGTTTCAAGCAACGCCCTGCGCCGTGACTGGCCACATGGGCATGACCCGGCGTGTGATGGAGCCCCTGACTTGGTTAATTAGAACAGAGTGCGTCAAGAAGCTGAGCAGGCGGCTCAACGGGCAGCTCAACAGCCCCTTCTGGTTTATCCAACGACTTCGGTCGAGGCAGGCGTGACCTCCAGATCTACAGGTGTACCCTGTTTGGTGTCGGCTCTGCGTAATGAGCGCTTGCCCAAGGATTTCAAAGGACCTCGTAAGGTGCCTAATTACACGGCCGACTTACCCCCTGAGGCGTGGATCGAGAGTTATGAGATGGCCATGGAACTGTTGGAGGTCAGCAACGTCGCGTGCGCTAAATTTTTCACCATGATGCTGGATGGAACAACCCATACTTGGTTAAAAGGGTTGCCGACTAATTCCATCGGGTCATGGGCTGAGCTAAAGGCCCAGTTTATTTAGAACTTTAAAGACACGTGCAAACAGCCCATGTCGATTGTGGACTTGGCCACTTGCGCCCAAGAGGAGGGTGAATCAACAACCCATTGGGTGCACCGGGTCAAAGCTCTCATACACTCATCCGATAACATGAATGTCGGTTCTGTAGTCTTAATGTTGGAGAAAAATTGTCATTTTTTGCCTCTTAAGCAGAAGCTGGGGCGGCTCAAGCGTGATTATAATGATATGGGACAGCTGATGGCGGCTCTAATCAAATATGCCGACTCTGATAGTACCAAGGACCTCGAGTCTGATGATGATAAGCCGGGATAGGGAAAGAAGAATGGCAACACCAAGGGTCAGCAGCATAACCCGGCAAATCAAGGGGGCAATGGTAAACGCAAGACTGATGGTAACTCAGAGTTTGTGGCTAACACCAATGCACAGGGCAATAATCAGTCGTAAGAGAAGACCACCTCCTCGGACTGGTGGATCATGTCCTACTCTTGAGCAGTTGCTGAATGAGCCCTGTCCAAAGCATGGCATGCAGGAGAAACCAACTACTCACCTTAGGAAAGATTGTTCAATTATGATGGCTTTCAAAAATTCTGACTCATTTACCAGGCGGCAGCGCAGGTCCCAGTGGTGCTCGTTCTCATGGCCCGGGTTATGGAGACGGCGGTTCTAATTCTGGCTTCCAAGGCCACCAAGGTAATCAGGGTGGTTGTAATCAAGGTAATCAGGGTGTTTATAATCAAGGTAATCAGGGTGGTTACAATCAGCAATCCGGCCAGGGGGGTTAGCTGCAGCAATCCAGATTTCAAAGTAATCCAAAGCAGTTGAATAGTGGGCAGTATCACGTTTTCACCACAAGTTTATGTAAGCAGGACCAGAAGCTCCATAAGCGGGTTGTGAACTCCGTTGAGCCAGCAATTCCCCATTACTTGCGATGGTATGAGCAGCCCATAATGTGGAGTCGAGCGGATCACCCGCCCCGGGTTGATAATCCGGGTCACTTAGCCTTGGTGGTGGTGCCTCAAGTTAGTGGATACAAGTTCACTAAGGTACTCATGGACGGGGGAAGTTGCATCAATATTCTTTATTATGAAACCTTTCATCGCATGGGGTTGACCGATAAGAATCTTAAGCCATCTAATACTATTTTCCATGGAGTGGTGCCTGGTAAGTCGGCATATCCTGTAGGAAAGATCGAGATGGAGGTAGCCTTCGGTGATGAGCATGATTCCAGGGCTGAGAAGTTAACCTTTGAAGTGGTCAAAATCACGAGCCCGTACCACGCTCTGTTTGGATGGCCGGCTTATGCCAAGTTCATGGCACGGACGTGTTATGTTTATCTACAGCTCAAGATGCCAGGTTACAAAGGGACTATCACAGTACATGGGAGTCGGAAGATAGCCCTGGAGTGTGAAGAAGGTGATGCTGCTTATGCTGAGTCTGTTTGTGCAATAGAAGAATTGAAATTTTACAAAGACAATGTTGATCCAGCAGATATGATGTCTTTGAAAAGGCCAACTACAAAGCATGATCCGGTGCTGAAATTTAAGTCGGCCGATGACACCAAGCTGGTTGATTTTGTCCCTGGCGACTCATCCAAGCAGTTTAGTATCAGTGCGAATTTGGATCCAAAATAGGAAAGCGCACTCATCGAGTTCATCCGTGAGAACCGGGACATCTTTGCATGGAAACCTTCTGACATGTTGGGTGTCCCGAGGGAACTCGCTGAGCACACTCTCAATATTGATCCAAAATTTAAGTCGGTCAAGCAATTCCTTCGTCGCTTCAATGAGGAGAGGCGTAAAGCCATTGGTGAAGAAGTGGCCCGGCTCTTGGCGGCTGGGTTCATTGTTAAAGTCTTTCATCCTGAGTGGTTGGCTAACCCGGTGCTGGTGCTTAAGAAGAACGGCACTTGGCATATGTGTGTGGACTACATGGGTTTAAACAAGGCTTGTCTGGCTGATCCTTTCGCTCTCCCTCGTATTGATCAAATCATTGATGCTACAACGGGTTGTGAGTGTTTGAGTTTTTTAGATGTTTATTCTGGTTATCATCAGATAAAGATGGAAGTTAAGGACCAGGAGAAGACAGCTTTCATCACTCCCTTTGGAGCCTTCTGCTATGTGTCTATGCCTTTCAGGCTCAAGAGTGCCCAGGCGACTTACCAGCAATGTGTGCAGAATTGTCTTCACAGTCAGATTGGGCGCAACATCCATGCTTATGTGGATGATATTGTGGTGAAGTCCAGAGAGAAGGAAACTTTGATAGATTATTTGAAAGAAACCTTTGATAATCTCTGGGTCTACAAGATGATGCTTAACCTGGCCAAGTGCGTTTTTGGTGTGCCAGCAGGCAAGCTTTTGGGTTTTCTGGTTTCTAACAGAGGCATCAAGGCTAACTCGGAGAAGATCAAAGACATCACCTCCCTGGCAAAGCCAGCATGTATCAATGATGTTCAGTGTCTGGTGGGTCGTATTGCTGCCTTAAGCCGGTTCATAAGCTGGTTGGGTGAGAAGGCCATACCGCTATATCAGATGATGAAGAAAACAGATAACTTCGTCTGGAGTGATGCTGCTAACGACGCGTTTGAAGACTTGAAGAGGCAGCTAGATGAGCCGCCAGTCCTTGTTGCTCCCATTGATAAGGAGCCATTGATGTTATATGTGGCTGCTAACACCCGTGTCGTCAGTGTAGCCACTGTGGTGGAACGAAAGGAGGCTAGCAAGGAATATCCGGTTCAACGGCCGGTTTGCTACATCAGTGAGGTGCTTATTGAGTCCAAGCAGAGGTATCCACATTGGCAAAAGCTCGTTTATGGGGTGTTCATGGCCAGTCGGAAGCTTAAGCAATATTTTCTGGGTCATCTCATCACCGTGGTCAGTTCTGCTCCCTTATGGGATATTATTCAAAACAGAGAAGCCACAGGGCGGGTAGCCAAGTGGGCCATTGAGCCGGGCCTCATGGTTTGAAGTATGTGCCTCGCACTGCTATCAAGTCTCAAGCACTGGTGGATTTCATCAACGACTGGACAGAGCTGCAGATGCCTGAAGAGAAGTTGGATAACACATATTGGACTATTCACTTTGATGGGTCCAGGCAATTGGAGGGCTCGGGGGCTGGAGTTGTCTTAGCTTCCCCTCGAGGTGACAAGTTTTGTTATGTCCTAAGGTTGATGTTTCCCTATACTAACAATGCAGCTGAGTACGAAGCCTTCTCCATGGTCTTTGGATGGCTAAGGAGATGAACTTAAGCCGGGTGAGATGTTTCAACGACTCAAACTTGGTGGCTCAACAAGTCTTAGGCACATGGGATTCTAAGGATCCACTCATGGCGGCTTATCGCCGCGAAGTTGATGCTATTGCCGGTCACTTCAAGGGTTATCAAGTGGAACACATCGATCGCAGGAAAAATGAGGCAGTTGATGCCTTAAGCCGTTTGGGGTCTCAACGTAAGCCGATGCCACCTAACACTTTCTTGGATATTCTGCATAACCCCTATGTCAAGTTGCCTACAGAGGAAGATTTGGCTGTTCTTGACCCGGAGGCACAGTTGGTGGCGACTCTTCACGCTATCCCAGATTGGACAGTACCATATTTGGCTTATATGACCCGGGGTGAGCTACCTGAGGATGAAACTTTGGCCAGGCAGATAACCCGGTGTCTAAGTCAATGACAATTGCCAATGGCGAGTTACACCATCGCAGTGTCACTGGGGCGTTTCAGCGTTGCATCTCTCCTGAGGAAGGCCGCGAGATTCTTCGTGAGATTCATGAAGGAGATTGTGGTCATCATGCGGGTTCAAAGTCCCTTGTGGCCAAAGCTTTTCATCATGGATTCTATTGGTTGGCGGCTCATGCTGATGCAGAGGATTTGGTCAGTAAATGTGATGGTTATCAGAAATTTTCACGACGAGCTCATGTGTCGGCTCAAGAATTGAGGATGATTCCAATTACTTGGCCATTTGCAGTCTGTGGGCTTGATATGGTGGGGCCCTTTAAAAGGTCCAAAGATAAAAAGACCCACCTTTTGGTGGCGGTTGACAAATTCACAAAGTGGGTTGAAGCAGAGCCGGTCAGTAAGTGTGACGCGGCAACGGCGGTTCAATTCATCAAAAAGGTGATCTTTCGCTTTGGTTTTCCCCACAGTATTATAATTGATAATGGCACTAATCTGTCCAAGGGTGCTATGAAAGAATTTTGTCAACGTGAGCATATTCAACTTGACGTTTCGTCAGTAGCTCACCCTTAATCCAATGGTCAAGCTGAAAGAGCCAATCAAGAAATTTTGAGAGGCATCAAGCCCCGGCTTATGGTTCCGTTGCAGAGGACGCCGGGTTGTTGGGTGGAAGAGTTACCTTCCGTGCTATGGAGTATCAATACTACCCCCAACAGATCTACGGGTTATACGCCTTTCTTCATGGTTTACGGAGCAGAGGCGGTTCTTCCTAGTGACATCCATCATGACTCGCCCGCGTGGCGGCTTATGTTGAGGCTGATAATGAACAGGCACGACAGGATGCACTTGACCTGTTAGATGAGGAGTGTGACCTTGCGGCAGCTCGCTCGACGATTTACCAACAAGATCTGCGTCGTTACCACAGCCGCTGGGTTAAATCCAGAACCTTTCAGGAGGGTGATTTGGTTCTCCGGCTCATCCAGGATCAAACGAATATGCACAAGTTATTCCCACCTTGGGAAGGGCCCTTTGTAGTCAACAAGAATTTGAACAATGGGTCATACTACCTTATCGATATTCGAGAGCACAATGACTCACGTAAGTCGGAGGAGGAGACCCGCCGGCCATGGAATATTGCGGATCTTCGGCCTTACTACACTTGAGCCACCGGCTCTTATGATGTACATATTTTTGATGATGTATATATTATGATGATTATAATAAAGCAGGGTCTCTGTTGTTTCATCTTCAACAAATCATGTGTCTTCGTCATTATAATTTCAAAGACCAAATGGGGGCTTGATCGTATTCGAATCATAGCTATTAACCCCTTTTGGCCGGCTTCCTGGTCGTATTCAAACCATAGTTGTTAAACATTTTGATCATTAGGGGGCCTGGTCATATTCGAATCACATCTATTAACCCCTTTTGGTCTGGCTTATTGATCGTATTTGAATCATAGCCGTTAAACACTTTGATCACTTGGGGGCTTGATTGTATTTGAATCATGGTTGTTAACCCTTTGGTGCGGCTTCCTAGTCATATTCGAACCATAGCCGTTAAACACTTAGATCACTTGGGGGCTGGATCATATTCGAATCATAGTCGTTAGCCCTCTTGGTCCGACTGATTGATCGTATTCGAATCATAGCTGTTAAATACTTTGATCACTGGGGGGCTTCCTCATCGTATTCGAAGCATAGTTGTGGGTACCCCTTTGATCAGCGCAATGCCAAAAACCATTCGGGGGCTTCCTGATCGTATTCGAATCATAGCTATTAACCCTTTTGGTCCGGCTTCCTGGTCGTATTCGAACCATAGCCTCGTTTTTGTCATTTGGCTTGATCTTTTGAAAAAAATAGTTCTTCTTGATACTATCTTGCTTTTCGATTTAAAGTGATTTGGGTTGTACAGCCTTCACTCTCACAGCTCATATTTGAAGCTTACCGTGGATTCTGTAACCCGGCTTACTAAGAGGCGACAAGTCGCCCATACGTAATACTATCAAGCACTCGGAAGTATTGGATCTTACAAGCTTTGGGTGCACACCCTAACTGCACAGGTCTCGTAAACCGGCAGTACGATTCAATACCATAGGTACGATATTGTTATTATGTCTAAATTCTGATTAAATCAGCCTTATCTATAAACTGTTTTAAACATCACTAGTTATATGTAAGGTATTATGACCTGTCCTGCGGTAAACCGCCAAGGATTCTTGTGGTCTAGTTGTGTGTAGGATAATTCAAAATTTTCATCTGCACCAGTTAACATCAGGACAAGTCTAAAAGGATAATTACCAAGTGGCGGCTTAACAGCGCTAAGCACAACATAAACGTGCACGATGGCACGACAGAGCAAAGTCATTGTTACCCTATTACATGAATCCAAATAGTCAAAATGATTAACTGTTTTTTTTCCAGAAGATCACAAATATGAGCCGCCCAGCGGATCAATCTTCTTGATGGCCTAATGCTTCCGGGTCATCCCTCTCCACTTCTTCGTCCTGTTCTATTTCCTGGAAGGTTGGTGATGACCAGTCAATGCCACTCAAAGCTTGGAACTCGGCTTCATCATCAATAAGCTTGGACGGATCAACTTCAGGAGCAAAAGTGTGCTTAAGGATTGGGGGATAAGGGCCTTCACTTTGTAAGATGGCATTGGCATCTTCTGATTTTCCAAGTCATAAGCCGGTTGATACTTGGTGAGGTCTGTCTCGTTGGCAATCAGACTGGCCAGGGGACGTATATCCTTCACGCAAGTAGCAAAGTCTTTCTTGTCAAAAGCAGTGTCGTCCTCCTTAAAGCTTGGATACCCGATAGAGATATCGGTCGGGTCTAGCTCCGGTAACCATAATTTGGCCCCGGCTTAAAGCAGTCACAGCTCTGGCTCTTGCAGATGATCGCTTCATTTCACTAAACCTCCCAGGCAGAACGAAAAGCTTCCTTAACACATCAACCAAGAGATTGGGGGCTTCATTAGCTGGAGAAATTGTGGCCAATGCATGCTGAGCACCAGTGTAAAGCTGCTCCACTAGTGTGTAAACCGCCTTCAACTTCACAAGCATATCTTGGTTGAGATTGGTGCTTCTGGGGCCTGCATAATAGTTATGGATGGATTAAAAAGCGATTCATATCATCAAGGAAGGTATTCAAATTTGACAGTCATAAGGTGACTTACCAAAGATAGCAGACACCATCTGAGACACCTGGCGTTTTAAGCCGGTAAGTTCAGTGGTCGCTTCCTGGAGAGCCGCCTCCGCCTTTTCAGCCCGTTGTGTTAAGGAAATCTTCTCCTCAGCCCAGGTGCTATTTTCAACTTCATAGTCGGCTTTCAATTCTTCTGCTTCAGACACACTGAATTCAAACTTTGAGTTCGCCTTCTGGGTCTTAGGTTCTTGTAGCTCCAGATGAGTCTTCAAGTCAGACATCTCTGACTGAAGTTGAGCAGTGGTCGTCTATACATACACCGGGTCAAAATCATAAGTCAGTTAAAAACATGAAGTCCCAAGCCTTTTGCAAGCAACAACACTTGGCACTTGGGGGCTAATGCATATTGCTTGTTTTCTGAAAAAAGACTACTCATGCATAGGTTTATATGAATAAGTCCCAAGCATTTTGCGAGCAAGAATGCTTGGCACTTGGGGGCTAATGCATATTGCTTGTTTTCTTACTACTGTACGGTGACTCAGTTGTGCTGAACACAGTCATAGCCGGCTCATGAGAACTACACAAGTAAATATTGTCTTCTACACAAGAATTTAAAGGACCGACTCATTCATGCTAATTAAGCCGACCCTTGGGGGCTACGGGTTCAGTGCGAATCAAGACATATCTATTTTAAACCGGAAGCTTTAAGCTGGATTTTGAATGAATTCTTTTAACAGTTGTTATTTATGTTCATGGTAATCAAGTCTACAACATATTCAAAATTCATCATAAATAGTAGACTTGGGGGCTGGCAGGATATGCATAACTTAAAGAATGGAGGAGCTCATACCTCAAATTTTTGGAGCATCTGCTTCACCATGTCAACTTCAAGCTCACGACTGCTGTGTACTTGACTGAGAAGCCAGAGTATATTTCACCAATGCTCAGTTGAGAATAATTGGCGATATCAAATCGTACTTTGCGCTACTCAAAGTGTTCTTCCTTGGCAGAGTGCTTGGCCAGGGCAGTAGGTCTTCCCGGCTCTTTAAAGCCGGTCTTGGTGATCACTACATCATCATTTTGTGTGTCTGCCGTCTTAACAGGGCTTGAGGCTTCAGGATTCTAAGAGTCATCATTGGCTTGATCGATAGGCGGGTCAGCAATCACTGGTGGAATATCAAGAACCGGTTCAGATGGTTGAGGAATAGAGGCCTCAGGGGCTGCAGTTTGTTCTTCCGGTTCATTGACTTTCGGGTCTTCGGCCGGCTTATTCACCCTTTCTTTTTGCTGGGCTTGGCTTTTCCACTTCATAAGTCATGAGAGGTTAATATTAGTATCAAGGAGCGTAATGGGAAAGTAAGTAATTATTATTACCCGGGAGCAGTCTTGAAAGACGGTAGATGCGATTGAGTTGAGTCGCCGGAGGAAGAACGAGATGTTTCCTGATAATTTGAGTCGGAAGAATTGAGTGGTTGGCGGATGAAACCCGCCAAAGGATAAAAAGAGTTTAAGTTGGGGGTGACCTCATTTCGATGCTTCCTTGGAGTGTTTGGTAAGCCGGAGGATAATTCTTCATCCCTGCTTATCCGAGTCTGTCGCCGGCTCTCATGCTGTTGTTGCTTCAAAAGAAAGTGAGGATCCAGATGAGCTAAGGGGTGTGAAAATCTTACTTTCCGGGTTACTCTTCAGATTTTCTGTCTTGGCAAAGGCTCGGAGTCGGATGAAATAATAGTTACCTCTTCTTCAAGAGCTTGACTGGTCCCCGTGTCATCCTGATGATAGTCAATGTCAATAAGATGGCTAAAAAAGGAGCTAAGAGAGTCAAGGGCTACCTCCGACTCAGAGGTGTCGTCCAGCTCAAGCAGCTCAAAATCATTGGGCTTCTTTCCCTTCTTCTTGGTGGTTCTTTTGGCGGCTTTCTTGGCCTTCCTGGCTCTCTTGGCAGCTTCGTGGTCATACTCTTTCTTCCAAAAATCGTCATCAGCCTATGAAAATCATCAAAGGTTGAATTAAACGAAGTATTAAAGATGAAGGCTAAATAACTAAGTTTGGCGGCTTACTCCTGGAGCCGGGTTAGCTACGCAAAAAGGGCTTAGGCCCACCTTGCCGCAGTCTGCTAGGCTCTCATTTAGAAGAGATTTTGTCATCTCATTGATGGTGTCATCAGTTAACTCCTCGGAGCTGTGGCGTAGTGGATCCTTTGTGCTACCGGTGTAGGTGCACATTAAGCCAGAGCGGCGACTCAAGGGGGTGATCCGCCATGCGACCCAGCATTGAACTAAGTCAATGCTAGTTAAGTTGTTCCCCAACAGAGCTTTAACCTTGGCAATAGTAGGGGCAAGTCTTTTGCGTTCAGCGGCTGTCAGCTTGTCAAGGAAAGGATGATTTGATTCAAGGCACAGGGCGCGAAAGCCGGGCAGTCCATTCTCATCAGCCGGAGAAGTATCCTTGCAGTAGAACCATGTCTGCTTCTAGTCCTTTGGATGACTCGGCAGGTGCACATAAGGGAAAATAGCATCCCTCCGTCATTGGATTGAGATCCCACCAAGTTCCAAACTGGGTCCGTTGGAGTACTCGTTCTGGCGGTTCAAGTAAAAGTACTCTCTAAAAAGTTCTACACTAGGCTCTTCTTGAAGGTACACCTCACAGAACACTTGGAAGTTGCATATATTTGATAGGGAATTGGGTCCGATGTCTTGAGGATGAAGGTTGAAAAAGTGCAGAACGTCCCTGAAGAACTTAGAGCCGGGCGGTGAGAAGCTGTCACGCCCAATATGCGACCCTATCCTAAAGGAACTCGAAGGTCCCACCAAGGATAGAAGCGCATATTGGAGACGCTTTTGCAAGGTGGATATCAGTACATCGTACCATTACATAATAGTTGGGGATACATACAAAAGGCGTACAATGACACATGAATACAATAACATCATACACCAGAGCAACATCCGACTACGGATGAAACACAAACAGATACTCAAACGACATCCACCCTGCTAGCCCAGGCTGCCGACCAGGAACCTATCCCCTGAACGACGAAGCATAAGAAGACCTCAAAGCAAGCAAGCACCACTCTCACGACATGATCATCGCATTACCTGTACCTGCAACTGTTGTTGTAGTAATCTGTGAGCCAAGAGGAATCAGCAATCCCATTACCATGGGTATCAAAACTAGCAAAGCTTAATGGGTATGGAAATGGATAAGTGGTGAGGCTGCAGCAAGCGACTAAGCATGATATGGTGGCTAACTTACGAGTACAAGAATAATATGAGAAGCTACGCAAACGTTCGCAAACTAGTGATGATCAATAGGTGATCCTGAACTACTTACGTTCAAAACATAACCCCACTGTGTTCTCTTCTCGAACTCACTCAAAAAGAGACCATCATGGTTACGCACGTGGTTGGTGTATTTTAGTTCGAATCTGGTGCCAAGTTCTCTACAACCGGACATTAAAAATTCCCATCTGCCACATAACCGCGGGCACGGCTTTCGAAAGTTTAAACCCTGCAGGGGTCTCCCAACTTAGCCCATTATAAGCTCACGATCCGCGGAGACAATCCTCCATCACGGGACATCCGATCAGACTCGGGATCCCGATGCACAAGACATTTCGACAATAGTAAAACTAATCCAGCAAAGCCTCCTGGCGTGTCGTCACCTTGATAGTAGCCGCGAGTATCTAGTCTCAGGACACGTCCGGATGGGAAATCCAACGAGTAAGACCAGATCCTTGGGTTGCCCCGTGGTGGCCCCGCAGTCTGCCCGTTTGGGACCAACACCATCAGCGTTGGCCCCTCCCTGCTATGTAGAACAAAATCCTCGGGTTCATGACGCCCTATGCCAATTAATTATTAGGTTCAAGTATTATTATGGCAAATGTTAAAACCAATTTTGGGCCTTGCCGGAAGAGTTTTATTCAAATCAAACTATCAAAAGGGGCCCATAAACCCACACCATGTTAGGGACGCAAAATCAAGGAACATAACACCGGTATGACGGAAACTAGGGCGGCAAGAGTGGAACAAAACACCAGGCATAAGACCGAGCCTTCCACCCTTTACCAAGTATATAGATGCATTAATTAAATAAGAGATATTGTGATATCCCAACATAAACATGATCCAACATGGAGCAATCTTCAGCTTCACCTGCATCTAACAACGTTATAAGAGGGGCTGAGCAAAGCGGTATCATAGCCAAACAATGGTTTGCTAGGAAGGGTGAAAAGGTTAGAGGCTGACATGGCAATTTGGGAGGCTAGATAAGCAAGTGATAGGTAGTGCAGCATAGCGATGGAACGAAGCAACTAGCATAGCAATGATAGTAGTGAGATCCAAGGTGATGGTCATCTTGCCTGAAATCCTGCTAGGAAGAAGAATGAGTCCATGAAGAAGACAAACGGGCGAAGTCGAACAAAGCGTAGACGAACGAATCCTCATGATCGCAACGAAACAGGAACTATTGAGAAGAAGCACAACCGGAAAGAAGCAAACAATATGGTAAACAAACAGCACATGAACAAGGCATGATGCACAACCAAGTATGATGCATGACAAGGTTAATTGTTGTTAACATGGCAAGAGGTGAAGCATAACAAAAACTACCTATTTAGGCAATTTTAAATGAGGCCGGAAACAACAAACAACAATTCCGGAAAATCCCCATGTGCATTATTTCGAATTGCTACTGTTCTGCCCTATACACAATTTTAAAGTTATTAAACATGCAAAATAAGTGCACCAAGTTAAACTATGCATTTTTGTGCCCCATTTACATATAAAGAACATTTAATTCCGAGCTACGGTTATTTAGTTATGAAATAAACCATTTTAGCATGGCAATATGCAAATAAATGCAAACAACAATTTTAAACATCTTAAACATGGGTGAAAGTTGCATATTGTTAAAGAACATGAAAAACTGAGCAAGATGCATGTATGACATGTTTCAAATGGATGCATGGATATTTAATTATGAGCATTTTAAAATAATGGCATTTCTGTAAATTAGAACACACTAGAAAAAGCTAAAATACACAAAGTGGGAAAAAAATATGCACGGGCCCGAAGCATCACAATGCAGCGGCCCAGAAGCGAATGAGGCCTATGTGCACGGTTGGAGAAAAAATAATACACATAGGAAAAACGAATCGGGAGAACCAGGGATCGAACCCAGAACCTCTGGTATTGGGTATAGCTGGCCAAACGGGCCGGGCTAAACAGGCTAGCCCGCGAGCACGCCGGCACGGCCCGCCATGGGCCAGGCACGGCACGGGCTAAATGGGCCGTGCCCGGCACGCGGCACGCCTTGGGCCGTGCCTGGGCCTAGAGCCTGGGCACGCGGGCCGGCACGGCACGACCCGTTTAATTTATATATATATTTTTCAGAATTTTTTATATATATATACCTAAAATATAGCCCAATAAGCCTGAAAACCAGCCCGGCAGGCTGAAAATGTGCAGTCCAGCGTGCTAAACGGGCCATCGGGCCGGCCCGTTTACTAATCAGGCCGTGCCTGGGCCAAGGAGCAGCGCCCGTGGGCCGGCACGGCACGACCTGACTATTAAACGTGCCATGTCGGGCCGTGCCGGGCCAAGCACGATTAGCACAGGTCGGGCCGTGCCGTGCCGGGCCGGCCTGTTTGGCCAGGTCTGGTATTGGGAGTGGCTGCGCTAGCCAATGGGCCACTGACTTGTTTGTGCTTAATAATGACTTACGGAATATGAAACAAGACAAAGCTTGATCTGGCTGAAGCAAAAATTGGTGTAAAAAGGTTGTGCGCGGGAGGATTTGATCTCTGGTCGCCTGGGTGCCAGCGGGCGGGCTAAGTAGTAGGACCTGGACTGTATTCGCATCTATAACATATAAAACCTCAAAAAGTGCTAGGCACAACCAATGCCTCGAGCGCACGGTACCACGCGAGGGAAAAAAACACCGCGCTGTGGTGAGCCCCGCGCCGGTCCGCTACTCCGCTTTCTCCTCCGTCGCCCTCGTCTTCAACCCTAATCTTTTCCCCCAGCCGCCTTCTCAAGCTCCTCATCCCCTCCACTCCCTCGACAACGGTGGCGGCGGCCCCCTCTGGTGGCGGAGGAGGAGGGGGGAGATGGTGGCGCGGCGGCGACCTTCCCCTCACGCATCCCATCCCCCCTCGTCATCCCGGATCCCACCGGACCCGAGGCGTGCGGGCGCGGCGGCGATCTGATTCAATTCACCCTTATTACTTTCTTACCCATTTTGTTGAGGGACTGAGGAACGACATACGGGCGGTGGTGCTGGTGCAGCGACCACCCGATCTGGATACAGCCTGCGCCCTGGCTCTACTTCAAGAGGAAGTGGCCGATGGCGCGTTCGGTACTCTGCCACGCCCACCAGAAGTCCCATCTCGCGTGGGAGTACCTCTTCCGCTGCCACCACCACCGGCGCGCCACCCCATGCCTACGGTGGCCACTGATCATCACGGCACGGGCGCAGCACGGGCTGATACGTCCAAAGTCAAGGCGTTGTGCGACTACAGACGAGCTCGCGGCCTCTGTTTCAAGTGCGGCGAAAGATGGGGGCAGCATCACGTATGCCCCACTTCAGTGCAACTGCATGTCATGGATGAATTACTCGAATTGATCGGCATCGACACACAACTTCCGACGACAAGCACCAGCAGCGACGCAGTCATGGCGATCTCACTAACTGCCGTGACAGGAGGTGTCTCTGCCAAGGCATTCCAATTGCACGCTTGGATCCAAGGCCGAGAGGTGCTGTTGCTCGTAGATTCCGGCAGCTCCAATTCCTTCATCGATGCCAAATTCGCCGAATCCCTTTCCGGGGTTCAGCCGCTACCCCAGCCTGGGCGTGTCCGAGTCGCCGACGGCGGCGAACTGGTGTGCTCTTCGTTTGTGCCTGGTTGCGCATGGTACTCCCAAGGACAAGAATTCTTCACCGACATGAAGGTGCTCACCTTGGGCACCTACGACGCCATCTTGGGGATGGACTGGCTCGAGGAGCACAACCCCATGACAGTGGATTGGCGAGCACGCTTCATTGAAATTCCCACCCCAGCAGGACCGCTCCGCCTCATCGGGCACGACGCGACATCAACAGTGTGTGAAACCATCAATAATATTCAGTTACAAGGGTTGTGCAGCAAAGGAGCCATCTCGCATATCATCCACCTGTGCATGGTTGAACCGCCAGCAGAACCGCCAGCACCAACTCCAGATTGCATCCAGCAAGTTCTCAACGACTTCCCTGACGTGTTCGTCGAGCCAACAGGGCTGCCACCTCGGCGCGACTGTGACCACCGCATTCCTCTCATTCCAGGGGCACAACCAGTGAACATTAGGCCATACCGTCACAAGCCAGAACTGAAGTCTGAAATCGAAGCTCAAGTGGAAGAATTGCTGCGTTCTCGGATCATTCAGAGAAGTACCAACCCTTTCTCGTCTCTAGTCATACTGGTCAAGAAGAAGGACGGGACATGGCGCTTGTGCGTCGATTACAGGCATCTCAATGCACTGATAGTGATCGCCAAGTACCCTGTCCCCATCATCGAAGAACTCCTTGACGAGCTCCATGGTGCAGCATGGTTCTCGAAGCTCGATCTTCGAGCCGGACATCATCAGATCTGGTTGGCTCCAGGAGAGGAATACAAGACCGCATTCCAAACTCATCAGGGCCACTTTGAATTTAAAGTGGTTTCTTTGGACTCGCGGTGGACCAGCTACATTCATTGGAGCCATCACAATGACCCTCAAGCCGCTCAACCGTTTATGTGTGCTGTCTTTCTTCAACGACATCCTCGTCTTCAGCAAAACGTTGCAAGAGCACATCGATCACTTGCGATAGGTGCTCACGCTGCTTCGCCGGGACAGTTGGAAAGTAAAACGCAGCAAGTGCGCTTTCCGGCAGCAACAGATTTCGTACCTGGGCCACACGATCAGCGCACACGGGGTCTCCACCGATCCATCCAAGATTACCTCAGTGACCAACTAGACGACCCCCACTGATGCCAAAGGAGTGCGCAGCTTCTTGGGGCTCGCGGGATACTACCATCGTTTCGTCAGAAACTTCGGGGTAATCGCAAGGCCTCTGTTCAACTTTCTCAAGAAGGGGACCCCATTCATCTGGACATCAACCACAGACACGGCATTCCAGGTGCTCAAACAACAACTGATATCAGCTCCTATACTCGCGTTGCCAAACTTTCAGGAACCGTTCACAGTTAAAACAGACGCCAGTGACCGCGGCATCGGGGCCATCGTACAGCAACAAGGGCATCCCATCGCATTTATGAGCAAGGCACTCAACCCACGGCACCAGGGACTGTCAACATACGAGAAGGAGTATTTGGCTATAATTGTAGCAATGGATCAATGGCACCCCTACTTGCAACACGCAGAGTTCGACATCCTGACTGATCAGAAGAGCCTCGTTCACTTTGAAGAGCAAAGGCTAACAGCTCCTTGGCAGCAGAAGGCATTCACAAAGCTTCTTGGGTTGCGCTACCGCATTCGCTACAAAAAAGGCATAGAAAATGTGGGTGTCGATGCCCTGTCAAGAACCAACCCAGCTGAAACATTGACTGCAGTTACTTCTTGCCTCCCAGCATGGTTAGAGGACGTGATCAGCAGCTACAACAACAATCCTCAGGCCACTCGACTGCTGGAACAACTTGCTGTCCGGGAAGATCCAAAGAAACGATTCTCCCTGCAACAAGGTATCATTCATTTTCGTGAGAGGATATGGTTGGGAGGGAGCACACACATGCAGCAGAAGATCATCGCCGCATTCCATGACAGTGCAATGGGAGGCCACTCGGGTTTCCCCGTAACCTACAGGCCCATACGGCGGCTGTTCTCCTAGCCAAAGATGAAAACCTAGATCCTGCAATATGTACGATGCTGTCAAGTGTGTCAGCAAGCCAAGCCGGACCGCGCTGCTTCTCCAGGCCTGCTCATGCCACTTCCGATACCCAAGCAGCCATGGGACATGATCTCCATGGATTTTGTGGATGGCCTCCCACAATCCAGCAACTTCAACTGCTTGCTCATTGTCGGTGTCAAAACCGCCGGATCTCGGGTAGGGGGTCCCGAACTGTGCGTCTAGGCGGATGGTAATAGGAGACGAGGGACACGATGTTTTTACCCAGGTTCGGGCCCTCTTGATGGAGGTAAAACCCTACGTCCTGCTTGATTAATATTGATGATGTGGGTTACAAGAGTAGATCTACCACGAGATCAAGGAGGCTAAACCCTAGAAGCTAGCCTATGGTATGATTGTTGTTCGTCCTATGGACTAAAGCCATCCGGTTTATATAGACACCGGAGAGGGCTAGGGTTACACAGAGTCGGTTACAATGGTAGGAGATCTACATATCCGTATCGCCAAGCTTGCCTTCCACGCCAAGGAAAGTCCCATCCGGACATGGGACGAAGTCTTCAATCTTGTATCTTCATAGTCTTGGAGTCCGGCCGATGATGGTAGTTCGGCTATCCGGACACCCCCTAGTCCGGGACTCCCTCAGTAGCCCCTGAACCAGGCTTCAATGACGACGAGTCCGACGCGCATATTGTCTTCGGCATTGCAAGACGGGTTCCTCCTCCGAATAATTTATAGAAGATTGTGAACACCAGGATAGTGTCCGGCTCTGCAAAAATAAATTCCACATACCACCGTAGAGAGAATAATATACACAAGATCAATCTGCTGACGTATTCTGTGGCGTAACGTCACACCACTTCCAAGCCTTTACTCGAATTGTTTCTATTGTTCCACCTCAGCGCGTTTAGCGAGGCGGTTTCCTTGGCATGCCTGTCGAAGCAGAGATCGTGTTCCCCTTATTCCGGGATTCCCATCAATACGGACGTGGGTAACCCAACCGCGCCCGTTGCCATGCCCCCTCCATCGAAGGCGGGTTCCAAACGGCCATGGGGACGGCTCTTGCTATTCTTCCTCTTTATAATGAGACCAAGGCCCGTTCTTTTTATTCAATCCTCTATCGAATCCGCCCTTCTCCCTGAGTTCAACACCCAGGGCTCCGAATTCAGGTACCTTCGATCCTCGACAATGTCCGGTCCTGATCTACGAGGCCGGTGGATGCCCTCCTCCGTCACGGAGGAGGACGTGCTAAAGCTGAGAGATGCCAGGTATTTAACCTACGAGATTTCGCATAGGCTGCCTGCCCGAGGGCAAGTTATCCCAACTCCCGAGCCTGGCGAGATCATCGTGTTCACGTCTCACTTCCGTCGGGGTTTAGGCTTCCCAACGGATCCCTTCATGAGGGGGCTCATGTTTTACTAGGGGCTAGAATTCCATGACCTGGCTCTGGAGTCCATCCTCCATATCTCATCATTCATTGTCGTCTGTGAAGCCTTCCTCCGCACTACCCCTCACTTCGGCTTATGGCTCAAAACCTTCAACGTGGAGCCGAAGATGATTGAGGGGCGTCAGGCAGAGTGCGGCGGGGCGGTTATAAGCAAGAGGGCCGAAGCTCCATAGCCCAAGGGCTCTTTCCAAGAGGAGCTCAGCTTGTGGCAACATGAGTGGTTTTATATCACCGCTCCTCGGGGCAGCAGGCAGAAGCCGCCGCCCGTCTTTCGCTCGGGCCCTCCACAGCAGCTGACATCATGGGTCGACAAGGGGCGTGAATGGGGGCCGCCCAAAGACGTCCCCCTGCTGCAGGACCGGATTCGAGGCCTCCAAGAAAGGGAGATCAATCTGGTCGCAGTAGTGCAGGTCATGTTGATCCGGCGCCTACTGCCCTGCAAACGTCGCCCCCTCCGCCTGTGGGAATTTAATCCGGAGGGGCCGCGAGCTCTTCAACACTTCATGGGTTTGACTCCCATGGAGATGTATAAACTGTTCTTCGGATCGCAAGAGACGCATCCGGAATTGACCGAGGACATTGGCCTAAGCTGCAATCGCCCGGATACTCAAGTAAGTAGCCCTGTGTCTGGACACACCATCCATTTATTTATCGTGAGCTTGCCTTTTAACCAGCTATCCCTGGACAGGAGTGGATAGCGCAAGCAAAACTGATATGGTGTCCGGCCCCCCTCCCTGAGACCACGCAGGATCCCGTGTTAATCAAAATGTTGGAGGTTGCACCTTCGAATGAGGGCGAAGGGGGGCACGGGGAAACTGTCACCTCTGCCAAGGAGGCGTTTAGTAAGGGAGGAACCGAGAGTCCCTCCTTCCAGGGGGAGAAGAGGAACACTTCCGAAGACCCGGAGGCCAAGGCCTCAAAACAGGGAAAGAAATCTGTACCGGAAGGTCCTGCACCAGAAAGCGCCCCGGCCGTACTGTCTCCTCGGAGGAATCAACCCTCTAACGAGCCGTAAGTGAAAAGGGGGATTTTATAATTATCATACACCCCTGCTTAATGTCTAAAGGTAACGAAGTTTTTACCTTGTAGTTCGGATCCCAGCCCATCTCAGCACAGCTCATCTTTGGGAGACCTTCGTCCGGAGATGATGGAAAGTGAAACGCCTTCATCTGCCGCTCCGTCGTGCGGGGCGGACGACTCTGAGGTGTCGTCGCGGAGGGTCTCCTCGAATCCGGCGGGACCGGAGAGTTCGGCGCCCATTGGAGTACGGCCGGTGGAGCTGCAGGATTTGCTTAAGAGGGCGTCCATCTCAGAAGATCACCGCACATTAATGGGTGATGTGATTGAGAGGATCTCGTCCGCTGAAACCGGGTTGTATGAGGCGGTCGGAAGTTTACTGACGGGATTTGAGGTACGCAAAAAATGACATACCTGTTGACAGTTTTGCACATGAAGTGCGCCCTGTATAGATAGTAGCCCCCGAGACTTGGTATGCTGTCGAATAACGACAGCGTGCCTAGGATCGTAATCTCGGTTATTAACTGTCGCCTTTCCCATGCAGGTGGCGGAACGTTCGGTGGCCAGCCGGACTGATGAATTTGCCGAGCTGAAGAAGCAACTCGACACTGCAGATGCGGACATCTCGCTGGTCAATAGACGACTTGATGAGTCACAAGGTATGTGGTTGCCCCGCGGTTCGTTAGTAAGGGAGCTGACGCCCATTCCTTACAAATTGTATGCTTAGATGCAGATGGTGCTGCTGCTGTGGAGGACCTTCGAGCAGAACTTGCTCGGGCCAAGGAGTAAGCCAGAAAAAGTGAGGCGGCTGCTTTGAAGGCAGCGGAAGGGCTAGAAGCCGAGAAGGCTGCTCACTGCCGAAGCAGGGAGGAGATGGCTGGAATGGCCATGAAATTAAGAGTTGCTACCGACCGCCTGGAAGTTCTTGAAGGAGAACGCCGAGCGGAGCAAGAGGACCTGAAGAAGGCCGATGCCGAGGCCAAGGATGCCCGTAGTGCGATGCGGGCTATGAAGGAGGAACTGCGTCAGGTCAGAGACATTGTGGCTGGAAAGCCCTTTATGCTGCGTAGGAAGTTCACGGATCTGAAGTATGCTCAGCTAGGCCGATTGTACGGTGCGGAGGATCCTTATCTGGACTTGGCGGCGAGTGTGGCTGATGCAGTCGTGCACTGTCGAAGCCAGGAGGATCATGAAATGGAAGAGCTTTTCTGGTCTCAATTCCATAGTCCAGAGCGTCCACTTCCGTTGAGTGATCGTCTGGTTGAGTGGGCTGAGCTGAATAGATTGTTCGGACTGGCCATGACGGATGTGGTAACTCATCTGTGGCCGAAAAGGCCCAAGCCGAAGAGTTATTTTGGCTTGTTGCAGCAATTCCTTGGGGCAGTGCCGCATATTAAGGCGATGAAGCGGTCGACATGCATAGAAGGTGCGCGGATGGCTCTCGCCCGTGGTAAAACATACTGGGCGGAGATGGATGCCACCGCTGTTGCATCCCGGGGTTCGGACAAAAGCCGATTCCCCACCGAGCATTACATTGAGGAAGTCCTGCAGGGCGCTCGTATAATAGAGTCGCAGTGCTCGAAAGATGTTATGTTTGAATGACATGTATGATTTCTAAGATCATGTTTATAATGCAATGACTTTTTATACTTGTGTGTTCAAGTATTGAACTATCTCCTATGCAGCCGTATATGTATGTATAATCTGAAAGATGGCAGTCTTTGGCTTCAGCCCCCACGCACATGGTGCGGGGGTGTTTGCAAAAAGAAAAATGCTTTTTCACACTTAATCCAACGTCTTGGTCCTTTTAAGGAGGTGATAGCATAGCAAACTAGGCAACCGGACTATAATGCTTTATCACTTTCACTTAGCCATAGGAGCTCGAATGTGGGGCTACTATATAGCCCCTGATGGCACCGCGCTTCTCCGAACTTGGGGCGCGTATGTGCCTGACCGAGAAGCGGTCCTTCGTCAAAGCGGAGGAATTCTAAACATTCCAATGGTCGATCGAGTGGTTGACCAGTCTCTCGCTATATCATGACAGTCAGTTTTCGGCTTTTTGTACTGAGGTGCTCTCCCGGCCGAACCGGGGCACAATCACAGTAGTTCTCCTGGTGCCGCGTTAGCCGATGATACGGAACGTAAGGCAGCAAAACACAGGAGCCGGGCAAACCCAACATTTGACCAAAGACATGATTCGGAGCTGATGCATATAAGGCCTAACTCGAGACGCCGAACACTCCCTGAGGTGTTCGGTCTTTATGATATCGGGCAGAATAAATCCCTAAGCCCCTAGTGTCCAGGTACAGGCGGGAACTTCTGACGCGACCGATGCCAAAACGCCAGCCTCCTCCTCGGCTCTGGTAGGAAACCGAGGGATGTGTATCAACAAGAGACAGTGAGAAAGGTTTACGCAGGGTCTTAATCTGAAAAGAATCCTTGCAACGGGTCCCTACTGCACGTCTGCGCCTGTGTCTCCGTTGTGCTGTGTCCTGGACGGGTGTAGCACGTGCTTCATCTGTAAAAGAGAAGGACTTAGTTTCTAAGAAATATCGTGCAAAAAGTGTATCAAAATAAAGTATAATTTGGAAGATGAAGAAAGTTGAGTTTATTAGCTTTCATCATTTATGCGCGCGGCCCCCTAAAAAAGGGGTATGCGGCTGGGAAGCCCCTTGTTAAGTTACGCCGGACTCGTCTAACCATGTCCGAGGTCTAAATGTCCTGTTTTTAGGGGCTTTGACCTGCAAGGTCGGAATAATGTGTGGTTGTCTAGGCAGCTGCACATTCTCCGTGGTCGAGAGACACCTGGAGTTTTAAGAATATGCCACGTGGACCGGGCATTTTTAAGCGTAAGAGACGCGTAATGTGGTATTGCATTAAAGCGGGCGAAAGCTGCACGCCCCAGTAGGGCTTAAGGGCTACTGCTAAATGGGGCGATGGAGGGTGAGCTTTTCGCGACGGAGGTTGTCGGATGAACGAACACGACCTCTAGTGGTACAGAGCCTGTAAAATTGGCTGAAAAGGCCTGGCGTCACTCCTTTGAAGGAAGTGCTTGCTATAGCGAATTTTGGTGGGTTCTATCCCCAGTCTGCGGACGGTGTCCTGGTATAGCAGGGGCCGCGCTGCGTGTTATCACGTGAAGTGAGTTCACTGTTTTGACTTCTAATGGGAAAGTCTTTTGGTTTCCGGAGCGCTGCTTTTGGGTTTCGTCACTTTCGCTTGGTGTGTCGAGCCCTTTGTGTTCGGCATTAAGTCGGCCGGACTGCTTGAAGACCCAACAATCTCTGTGGGTATGGTTTGCACGCTTCCCGGAGGTACCGTGTATTTGACACAGTCTATCTAGGATCTTGTTGAGGTTGGATAGCTCGTCACTGTTATCCTTTAAGGGCAGTTTTTTGTTGTTCGGTCGAGAGCTTTTGAATCCGGCGTTGACCGCTGTACTATTTGGGCCATTCTCCTTATTCCGGCGCTGATCTTTTTTGCGTCGTGATTTCCCTTTTCCATCCCTGATTTCGGATGTACTCGGGTCACTGGTGCTGCATCTAGCCAACCAGCTGTCTTCCCCTGCGCAAAAGCGGGTCATGAGACTTGTTAGTGCGGCCATTATTCTTGGTTTTTCCTGGCCGAGGTGTCTGGCGAGCCATTCGTCTCGGACGTTGTGTTTGAAGGCTGCTAAGGCTTCAGCGTCCGGACAGTCGACTATTTGGTTCTTTTTAGTGAGGAACCTGTTCCAGAATTTGCGTGCTGATTCTTCGGGCTGTTGAGTTATGTGACTTAAATCATCTGCATCCGGAGGCCGGACATAAGTCCCTTGAAAATTTGCTCGAAACGCATCCTCAAGCTCTTCCCAACTCCCAATCGTATTTTCTGGGAGGCTTTTAAGCCAATGCCGTGCCGGCCCTTTGAGCTTGAGGGGAAGGTATTTTATGGCATGGAGATCGTCTCCTCTTGCCATGTGTATGTGTAGGATATAATCCTCAATCCAGACTCCGGGGTCTGTTGTTCCGTCGTATGCCTCTATGTTTATGGGTTTAAATCCCGCTGGAAATCCATGATCCAGTACCTCGTCGGTAAAACATAGTGGGTGTGCGGCGCCCCTGTATTTGGGTGTGCCGTTGTCTTCAAATGCTCGGCTGGTTGTGTTACTTCCTGGAGTCTTCTTTTTTGGCCCATAGATAGACCTGGCCGGGTTATCCTTTTTCTGAAGATCTTTATGCTGATCATGTGCCGGCTTGTGTGTGGCGCCCCGTGTTGCTCTTGGCCTGTCATCTGGTCATCTATCCGGCCAGGCGGCCCCTTTTTTTTATGACTGCGGGGGCTCGAAGGCCTCCTTGTCAAATTCGGGCAACAGCTTGCGCTTCGGGTAGCTCTTTGTCTGGTGACTAGTGCCATATTTATCTGCGGTGTTGAGTACTTTGCTCCATCTCATTCTGAGTGTGTCTTCCGCTGTTTTGAGCTTCCGCTTTTGCTTCTTCAAACTTCTTGCAGTGGCGACGAGCCTGTTATGGAGATTCATATGCTCTGGTGATGTGAGATCATCTTCGCCGGGGATGGGTTGCTTGTCCGGTTCATGTCCGCCTGGCTGCTTGTTGACGTGTGTGTCGTCCACTGCTTCGCCCTGCTCTAGGGCCGGGTCCATATGGGTACCGTTTTTGTCGATGTCGGTCTTCGGCGGCGCTTGCGTCGCCGCTTTGTTTGTCTGTTGGGGGAGTTGTCCTTCGCCACGTCCCGTTTTTCCTTATTGTCGCTTCCTTTTGGTGTGTCCACCATGCATACGTTGTGGGATGGGGTGGCTTTCCTGCGCCCGTTAGGCGCTGGTTCTTGGTCGTCCCCGGCATCGTCGTCCATACCGTCGATGTCCTCGGAGTCGTAGTCTAGCCTGTCAGTTAAATCGTCGACACCGGCTACCAAGTGGGTGGTGGATGGGCCTTGAATTTCTTCGTTGTCCGCATCCCAGCCGTCCTGACCACAATCTGGCCAGGTCTCTCCTGATAATGAGAGGTATTTTAGCGAACTCAAGATGTCGCCGAAAGGTGAGTGTTGAGAGACGTCCGCTGCGGTGAACTCCATGATCGGCGCCCAGTCGGATTCGATCGGGGCAAGTTCGCATACTTCCTGCCGCTCGCGCATCCGTACACTGTTGCAACCGTGGCCAAACTCTACCTGCACCAAGTGTACAAGATCCACGACCTGCCTGGTGCCATAGTTAGGTTGACTTGATGAGCCTAGCATGTACAGACATGGCCTCAGAACACGGAGGACCGAAAGGTCGAGCATGAGTCGTATAGAAGATACGATCAACATGGAGATGTTCATCGATGTCGACTAGCCTGTCTCACGTGATGATCGGACACGGCCTAATTGACTCGGATCATGTTTCACTTAGATGACTAGAGGGATGTCTAATCTGAGTGGGAGTTCATTGAATAATTTGATTAATGGACTTAATTATCATGAACTTAGTCTAAAATCTTTACAATATGTCTTGTAGATCAAATGACCCATGTTACCCTCAACTTCAACGCGTTCCTAGAGAAAACCAAGCTGAAAGATGATGACAGCAACTATACTGACTAGGTCCGGAACCTGAGGATCATCCTCATAGCTGCCAAGAAAGATTATGTCCTAGAAGCACCGCTAGGTGAAGCACCAATCCCAGAGAACCAAGACGTTATGAACGCTTGGCAGTCTCGTGCTGATGATTACTCCCTCGTTCAGTGCGGCATGCTTTACAGCTTAGAACCGGGGCTCCAAAAGCGTTTTGAGCAACATGGAGCATATGAGATGTTCGAAGAGCTGAAAATGGTTTTCCAAGCTCATGCCCGGGTCGAGAGATATGAAGTCTCCGACAAGTTCTTCAGCTGTAAGATGGAGGAAAATAGTTCTGTCAGTGAGCACATACTCAAGATGTCTGGGTTGCACAAACGCTTGACTCAGCTAGGAGTTAATCTCCCGGATGACGCGGTCATTGACAGAATCCTTCAGTCGCTTCCAGCAAACTACAAGAGCTTTGTGATGAACTTCAATATGCAGGGGATGGAAAAGACCATTCCTGAGGTATATTCAATGCTGAAATCAGCGGAGGTAGAGATAAAAAAGGAACATCAAGTGTTGATGGTGAATAAAACCACTAAGTTCAAGAAAGGCAAGGGTAAGAAGAACTTCAAGAAGGACGGCAAGGGAGTTGCCGCGCCCAGTAAGCCAGTTGCCGGGAAGAAGCCAAGGAATGGACCCAAGCCTGAGACTGAGTGCTTTTATTGCAAGGGAAGTGGTCACTGGAAGCGGAACTGCCCCAAGTACTTAGCGAACAAGAAGGCCAGCAACACCAAAGGTATATGTGATATACATGTAATTGATGTGTACCTTACCAGTACTCGTAGTAGCTCTTGGGTATTTGATACCGGTGCGGTTGCTCATATTTGTAACTCAAAGCAGGAGCTGCGGAATAAGCGGAGACTGTCAAAGGACGAGGTGACGATGCGCGTCGGGAATGGTTCCAAGGTCGATGTGATCGCCGTCGGCACGCTACCTCTACATTTACCTATGGGATTAGTTTTAAACCTAAATAATTGTTATTTAGTGCCAGCTTTGAGCATGAAAATTGTATCTGGATCTCATTTAATACGAGATGGCTACTCATTTAAATCCGAGAATAATGGTTGTTCTATTTATATGAGAGATATGTTTTATGGTCATGCCCAGATGGTCAATGGTTTATTCTTAATGAATATCGAACGTGATGTTACACATATTCATAGTGTGAATACCAAAAGATGTAAAGTTGATAATGATAGTCCCACATACTTGTGGCACTGCCGCCTTGGTCACATTAGTGTCAAGCGCATGAAGAAGCTCCATGCTGATGGACTTTTAGAGTCTCTCGATTATGAATCATTTTACACATGCGAACCGTGCCTCATGGGCAAAATGACCAAGACTCCGTTCTCCGGAACAATGGAGTGAGCAACCAACTTATTGGAAATCATACATACTGATGTGTGCGGTCCAATGAGCGTTGAGGCTCGCGGAGGATATCGTTAAGTTCTCACTCTCACTAACGACTTGAGTAGATATGGGTATGTCTACTTGATGAAACACAAGTCTGTGACCTTTGAAAAGTTCAAGGAATTTCAGAATGAGGTAGAGAATCAACGTGACCGAAAGATAAAGTTCTTACGATCAGATCGTGGAGGAGAATATTTAAGTCACGAATTTGGTACGCACTTAAGGAAATGTGGAATTGTTTTACAACTAACACCGCCTGGAACACCTCAGCGTAACGGTGTGTTCGAACATCGTAATCACACTTTATTGGATATGGTGCGATCTATGATGTGTCTTACCGATTTACCGCTATCATTTACCGATTTACAGCTACATTCACTTTAAATAGGGCACCATCTAAATCCGTTGAGACGACACCGTATGAATTATGGTTTGGGATGAAACCTAAGCTGTCGTTTCTAAAAGTTTGGGGATGCGATGCTTATGTCAAGAAACTTCAATCTGAAAAGCTCGAACCCAAGTCGGAAAAATGCGTCTTCATAGGATACCCTAAGGAAACCATTGGGTATACCTTCTACCTCAGATCCGAAGGCAAGATCTTTGTTGCCAAGAACGGGTCCTTTCTGGAGAAAGAGTTTCTCTCGAAAGAAGTAAGTGGGAGGAAGGTGGAACTTGATGAAGTACTACCTCTTGAACCGGTGAGTAACGCACCTCAGGAAGATGTTCCTGTGGTGCCAGCACCAACTGAAGAGGAAGTTAATGATGATGATCAAGGTACTTTGGATCAAGTTACTACTGAACTTCGTAGGTCCACGAGGACACGTTCCACACTAGAGTGGTATGGCAACCCTATCCTGGAAATCATGTTGTTAGACAACGGTGAACCTTCGAACTATGAAGAAGCGATGGTGGGCCCAGATTCCAACAAATGGCTTGAAGCCATGCAATCCCGAGATAGGATCCATGTATGAAAACGAAGTATGGACTTTGACAGACTTGCCCGATGATCGGCGGGCAATAGAAAACAAATGGATCTTTAAGAAGAAGACAAACGCGGATGGTAATGTTACCATCTATAAAGCTCGACTTATCGCTAAGGGTTATCGACAAGTTCAAGGGATTGACTACGATGAGACATTCTCTCCCATAGCAAAGCTGAAGTCCGTCCGAATCATGTTAGCAATTGCCGCATACTATGATTATGAGATATGGCAAATGGACGTCAAAACGAGCAATCTGGGTGAAGGAGTTCATCACCGACCTAGGAGTCATACCCAATGCGTCGGGGCCGATCACACTCTTCTGTGACAAGACTAGAGCTATTGCACTTGCCAAGGAGCCCAGGTTTCCCAAGAAGACCAGGAACATCAAGCGTTGCTTCAACTCCATACGTGAAAAATGTTCAAGATGGAGACATAGATATTTGTAAAGTACATACGGACCTAAATGTAGCAGATCCATTGACTAAACCTCTCCCTAGAGAAAAACATGATCAACACTAGAACGCTATGGGTGTTCGATTCATCACAATCTAACTAGAATATTGACTCTAGTGCAAGTGGGAGACTGTTGGAAATATGCCCTAGAATAAAATGGTTATTATTATATTTCTTTGTTCATGATAATTGTCTATTATTCATGCTATAACTGTGTTATCCGAAAATCGTAATACACGTGTGAATACATAGACCACAACATGTCCCTAGTAAGTCTCTAGTTGACTAGCTCGTTGATCAACAGATAGTCATGGTTTCCTGACTATGGGCATTGGATGTCCTTGATAACGGGATCACATCATTAGGAGAATGATGTGATGGACAAGACCCAATCCTAAGCATAGGTCAAAGATTGTGTAGTTCGTTTAGCTAGAGCTTTTCCAAATGTCAAGTATCATTTCCTTAGACCATGAGATTGTGCAACTCCCGGATACCGTAAGAGTGCTTTGGGTGTGCCAAACGTCACAACGTAACTGGGTGACTATAAAGGTGCACTACGGGTATCTTCGAAAGTGTCTGTTGGGTTGGCACGAATCGAGACTGGGATTTGTCACTCCGTATGACGGAGAGGTATCTCTGGGCCCACTCGGTAATGCATCATCATAATGAGCTCAATGTGACCAAGTGTTTGGTCACGGGATCATGCATTACGGTACGAGTAAAGTGACTTGCCGGTAACGAGATTGAACGAGGTATTGGGATACCGACGATCAAGTCTCGGGCAAGTAACGTACCGATTGACAAAGGGAATTGTATACGGGATTGATTGAATCCTCGACATCGTGGTTCATCCGATGAGATCATCAAGGAGCATGTGGGAGCCAACATGGGTATCCAGATCCCGCTGTTGGTTATTGACCAGAGAGGCGTCTCGGTCATGTCTGCATGTCTCCCGAACCCGTAGGGTCTACACACTTAAGGTTCGGTGATGCTAGGGTTGTAGAGATATGAGTATGCAGTAAACCCAAAAGTTGTTCGGAGTCCCGGATGAGATCTCGGACGTCACGAGGAGTTCCGGAATGGTCCGGATGTGAAGAATTATATATGGGAAGTGCAGTTTCGGCCATCGGGAAAGTTTCGGGGGTCACCAGTATTGTGCCGGGTCCACCGGGTGGGGCCACCTATCCCGGAGGGCCCCATGGGCTGAAGTGGGAGGGGAACCAGCCCCTGGTGGGCTGGTGCGCCCCCCTTGGGCGCCCCCTGCGCCTAGGGTTGGAAACCCTAGGGGTGGGGGCGCCTCCACTTGCCTTGGGGGGCAAACCACCCCCTTGGCCGCCGCCCCCCCTTGGAGATCCCATCTCCTAGGGCCGGCGCCCCCCCAGGGGGACTATATAAAGAGGGGGGGAGGGCAGCCGCACCCATGCTCTTGGCGCCTCCCTCTCCCCTTGTTACACCTCTCCCTCTCGTAGAAGCTTGGCGAAGCCCTGCCGAGATCGTTGCTGCATCCACCACCACGCCGTCGTGCTGCTGGATCTCTGTCAACCTCTCCTTCCCCCTTGCTGGATCAAGAAGGAGGAGACGTCTACCTGACCGTATGTGTGTTGAACACGGAGGTGCCGTCCGTTCGGCGCTAGGATCTCCGGTGATTTGGATCACGACGAGTACGACTCCCTCAACCCCGTTCTCTTGAACGCTTCTGCTCGCGATCTACAAGGGTATGTAGATGCACTCCTTTCTCTCGTTGCTAGATGAACTCATAGATTGATCTTGGTGAAAGCGTAGAAATTTTTTATTTTCTGCAACATTCCCCAACAAGTTTCAGATCGAGACCCAGTCTTCACAAGTCATTTCTGGCAAGACCTATTCAGAGGGGCAGGAACAGAACTCAAGTTGAGCACTGCGAACCATCCACAAACCGATGGTCAAACGGAGCGAGTCAATCAGTGTGTCGAGATGTTTCTTCGTTGCTTCACACAAGCGTGTCCACGAAGATGGAGTTTCTGGATACCGCTTGCTCAGTTCTGGTACAACAATGCTCATCACTCTGCCATTGGCATGACCCCTTTCAAGGCCATGTTTGGGTACGAGCCATGCCACTGGGGCATCACAGCTAACAACACCTGTTCAGTGCCTGCCCTTCAATCATGGTTAGACGAACGCGCCCCTGTCCAGAGTCTCCTGCAGCAGCACCTTAACCGAGCAAGGCAAGTGATGAAGGAACAAGCTGATAAGAAGCGTTCATTTCACATCTTCGAGGTGGGTGACAAAGTATTCCTCAAACTCCAACCATACGTCCAATCATCAGTGGCTCCGAGGGCAAACCACAAGCTTGAGTACAAGTTCTATGGGCCCTTCCCAATCATCGCCAAGATCAATGACGTGGCCTACAAACTTCAACTTCCTCCTCACGCCATGGGGCATCCTGTGTTTCACGTCTCACTCCTCTGTCGTGCACTCGGTACTGGTATGTCAGTCGAACCTCAGTTGCCGCATTGTACTGACGATCTTGTTGTACCCATGGTAGTCCTGCAAACCAGGTGGCGCAAGCAGAAAGTTGGCGTACGCGAACAAGTAAAGATACAGTGGTCCAACTCTGCAACCTTGGGCACCACCTGGGAAGACAAAGAGAGTCTGATGGCCTGTTTCCCTCACGCTGAGGCTTGGGGTCAAGCCTCGTCTCAAGGAGAGGGGGGTGTCAACGACCCTGACAAGCAGGACCCGCAGGGCAGCGACTCCACCAGCCAGCACGCTGCCACGCGGCCCACATGCCACAAGCGACCCAACCAACGCACCAGTGGGTCAGACTGGACGCGCTAAGGCCCAACTCGTACACTACAAGAAGCGAGCGACCCGGAGGAGACGATCATCCAGAGGATCACGAAGGCGGCGGCTCCACTTTTCCCCTTTCCGGACCCTAGCATCCCCTGTTCTTCCATTCGAGAGCGCTGCTCCTTGTAATCGACTATATCAGCTACTACTTCGGAGAGCAATATAGATCGATTCCCCCTTCCCCTCTGTTCGCTACTCTAACATGGGGCCGCGCGGCGATGCTCGCAAGTGTGTGTGGAAGCGAGGGTGTACGTGCAGTGCATTTGTAGGTGCAGCAAGGGGCGGCCGTGTGCAAGAGTTCAGAGATCACGGCCATGGTTGTTGGCTAGAACAAAGACATTGCACGGAGGGGGCGTGGGGCTTGCGTGTGGTGAGTAGCAGGCTGGATGGGTGGTTGTGCTATGAGGGCGGCTCGGTGATGAAAAGATCAGCGAAAAACCGAAACAAGACGAACCAAACAAGGGTTGGCCTTGCTGGCCGAGGCGTTCGGCCACGGCCTTGAGCAATCGCTCGGCCAGGCGCGCGCGTTGCGGGTGGTGTGTGCAGTGGCGTCAGGTGCGGCAAGGTGCGGGTGCAGCGGAACAAAGCATCAGCCCGAGTCGAGATCGACCAGGGTGAGGCACGACAGTCACGGTCCTGCCACGGCTAGGCCGATGTGCAGAGGAAGGAATCAACATGCAAGAGGGATTGGGAAGCTTCGGATGCTCACGTAGAGGTGCTCGGGGTCATCGAACGGGCTCGGGGAAGATCGGCGGCAGCAAATTTAGGCGGAGATGCTCTCACCCGAGGAAGAAGAAGAGGAAGAGGGCGTCGGCATCTTGGCGTCCCATGGCGATGCAGAGGACGCAGGGGAAGAAGAGGTTGACATAGAGGAAGAAGAATCCTTGTGGTCGGGTGCGTGGTTGTGGAAGAAGATGGAGGCGTCCACGACGTCCCCGTGGAAGAAGGAGACGACTACGGCGAGGATCAAGCCGGAGAAGAGCCCGAGCTCCCCTCGGCCATGGCGCGAGCGACGGCTGTGGTGGATGGGCGTGGCTTGACTTGGCAGCGGCGGCGGTGAGGGAAACAAGAGGGTTAGGGCAAGGGTGGAGAGGATTGGCTGGGGCTTTTATGGAGCATGGAGGGCTCCCCTCGACCGTCGATGCTCTGCTGTACAAGGGAGACCTGAAGGAAAAAACGGGCTGGAGTTGGGCTGAAATGAACAGGTAAGAAGTGGAAGGTGGGCTATCTCTCTCCCCCAATATTACTACTATGTCTATATTAAAATGAATAGAGATAATAAGGACAATGCCAAGGAGATAGGAGAGGGGTATGAGAGGTATAAGAATATCCCTAAGATGCTGGAATTATGCACTATTTGAAATAATTGGTTTGGGAATTTTTAAAGAATGAAAATTATCACAAGTTTGAATTAAATTCAAACTTGAGGCAATTTTGATTCCAACCAAATCAAGTTCAAAAGAGCTAAAAATTGGCAGAGAGGGTGTAGGCATGGTTTAAGATTAATAGGGAAAGAATGAACATTTATGGAGGAGGGGAAAAGTTCACTTGCCAAAATGAAAGAAAGAAGAAGGAAGGAGGAGATGATGGTGCATGGCCATAGATTGAGAGAGAGGGAGATGGCAAGGGGTGATGCACACACATCAACTAGAGCAACACACAACATATATAAGGGGCAATGCACAAGATGAACATGGCAACAACATAATGCAGTGACAACGAGATGGGCATGGCAATGCAACATAACCAATGATGATCATGATGCAAGAAGAGAAAATATGGCAAGGCACTCAACATGATCATGGCATAAACATAAAGGAATGAAATATGCAAAACAATTATGATAATGCAACAAACATAATAAACACACGGGAACAACTAAGATAAATGGAAGGTAACTGGAGCACCGGTCTCGGGGCGTCACAGAAGCCCTGGTTCATATGACCAGTGAAGACAATGACTTCGCCTTTCTTTGGTTGAGGTTTCTCTTCTTCTGGCTTGGGGGCATGATAAGACATGACAGATTTCTTCGGCAAATAACCGGTTTTCACAAAGTCTTGAAGTGTGTTTTCCGTGATGATGGAAGGAACCCAGTTACAGGAAGTGGTTGTTTTGGGCGGCATTGTGAAGAAAGAAATCTAGAAAGGAAAAGAACAAATTTGTCGGTTCAAATTTAAAGCCGAAAGGAAAGTATTACAGCACATATTCAGAATGGCGGCTTAAAAAGGGGCCTAATGGTATATGGCTAGTTACAGCGGGTTATATAAGCTGCCATGAGCAGTTTGATGTCTATCAAAAGGGAAATCTGTTGAGCATTGAAATTAACTACAGCCGGTGATATGAGCCGTCATGACTAGGTGGATCTATCAAGATGCAGTTTTTTGCTAAGTACCGTACAAACAGGTTTCACATATTACCATTATTATTTCGGATCAGCGGCAGTTCAGAAAAAAGAAAATAAATCAAGACCTAAAACCAGTACAGGGAAGTTCATAAGCTCTAATGAGATCTCTTTTCAAGGAAAAAGGGTCCGCTGGCATTGAAGGCAAAGGCAAAACTACTACCGCACAAGTTCTATGCCGTCTTTAGATTAAAGGGTGCTACGGTGGAAGAACTATGAAGAACACGAAGAACAGTCGAAACCCTAATGCGACCTAGAGCGTTGGAGGAGGAGCACTTATAGGTGCAGATCAGACTACGGTGGAGTGCCGGAGTTTCTCTGGTCCGTTCTGGTTGATGCAGCGGCCAAGGACGAGGATGACGGTGTGCTTCGTGGCGGTGGCGGAGCTCAAGTGATAGGAGAGTCATGAGAGGAGGAAGACGAAGGAAAGAGGAGAAAATGAGAAGAGGCAGTTCATGGCTATTTATAAGGAGAAGGCTAATAAGTGTGCGCAAAAAACAAGGAGGCCAAAAAACATGGTTATCCATCTGCTCGGGTGCCTTGATTCTCGGGGCAGGTATTAAGATAAAGATCCGTTGAGCTATGTTGGATATTGTATGAATAAATGGTAGGTGACGTCATGGTGGGTTGTCACAAATCCAGAAGATGACGTCATGGCGGGTCATGAATTATCGCACAAATGAAGAAGGGAAGATTTTTTCTAAGTATCGAAGATTGACATGAACCAGTTCAAATCAATCTGGGGCCTAGTGTTGGGGATATAACTATTAGCTATGACCTGCCCAGGAGGGGCCGGGTTATACCTATGGCGATTCATCATATGAAGCCCACGAGGATATCGAAGATGGCGGTTTAGTTAAGGGCCCAAGGCCCAAAGGCGACTTAAGGCCCGCAGGGGTAAACCGCCATATATGTAAAGACTTGTATTGTAAGGCATATAAACATAGTCACCGAGCCGGACAGGTTATCTATGAGCCGGCCGGGACTCCGTGAGCCGCTGGGTGTCAACCTGTGTAAGGACGACCCGACGGCGGTTCAGGACAAGAAACAACAGATCGAAAGCTAGGTCAAGCGGATTCGCTCCCTGGTAATCGAGACATAAGCAATACCACCTCAAACTGGATTAGGCCTTTACCTTCACCGCAAGGGGCCGAACCAGTATAAACTCCCATGTCCTTTGTCTCGTTTAACCCCTTTAAGCTACCTAGTTGCAATGGCTCCACGACTAAGTCCTTTTGCTAGGACATCTGTCGTGACCTTTCCACGACAAAGGGAATGGACGATATCAGAATGATCAATGGGGGTTTACTTGCCTGGAAGCTCTGTGGCAAAGGAATGGCCGTCGGTGACGTGGTCGATCATAGGGGCGGCATCGGTCTCGGGGTCTACCGGACAGAAGAGGGGGAAGAAACAATAAATATAAAGCAAACAAAGCATCACAATGAAACACTTAGCAATACATCATGCTAGGGGTGACATATCACCATGCTACATGTTGCAGACAGAAAGGGAAAACATCCGGAGAGGTTTTCCCGACATTTGGTATTTTTTGGACAGACGAAAGAGAGGGGGCGGTTCCATGTTCAGCATGGGGGCATGTGACAGATGAATAGACCGCGTGTTCAGATTCGTTAGAATTTTTTTAGGCAACTATCATATATAAAACTTTTTCATCCGAGTTACGGTTTAATTTATATTAATTTTCAAAGTTCTAAACAATTTTCTAAAATTTCTAGATTATTATTAATTCGAAAAATTAATGGCTAAAAGGCTAGATACACCTAGAAGTGTACCCAGCCAGTGGTTGTGTGAGGCCGACAGGTGGCCATTGCCTGAGTTGACCAAGTCAACATTTGACTGGTCAAATGGTGAATAGTGTAGGCGGGTCCCGCACGTCATTGGCTAGAGTTAGATTAAAGGTTTATTTAGCTGTTGGGTCCCACTGTCATTAGGCCATTCTGCTAATTAGCATTAAACTAATCCTTATCCTAATCTAAACAGGCTGGCCAGATATACAACGGTGCCCATGGCTGGGCACGCACATGCATGGGCGCATGGTAGCCATGGCCAAGAGGGCTCACACGGGTGGAGGCCAGGAGCAACAACAACTTAGGAGCAGCGGTTGAAGTTAGCAGTGGCAGAAGCAGCGCAGCAATGGTGGCAGTAGCGGCGGCTAAGGAACATCAGCAAACCACTAGGAGCAGCAGCAGTCGTAAGTAGCACGGGCATGAGCAGCAAGCAGCAGTAGGTGGCAGCATAGAGTAGTAGCAATAGAGAGCAGCAAGAGAAGTAGCAGAGCAGCAGGCAAAGAGCAGTGTGGCATGAGAAGCAGAAGTAGTGAGCAGCGGCAGTAGCGACAGGACTGCGGGCGGCTGCGGGGAAGCGCCTGGGCGCTGCCGGGGACCGGCGCTCGTGGCCATGCTGTGGCCATAGGCAAGGCAGGGCGCTGGACGCGTACGCGACCGGACAGAGCTGTAGACATGGCGACCACGGATGAGTATGGGAGCAACGGTAAACGACACAGATCGAAAGAGGAAAGTGAGGGAATCGGTAGAGGGGCTCACTATGGTCCAGATGAGCAGACCAACGTGGTTGGGCATGGAGAGGAGCAGCCGAATCGGGCGGGGCATGCGTTTGTCGTGGATGAAGAAGAAGGCGCGGGGGACATTGAGGAGGCTCCCCAGCTTTGATCCAGGGGCGATGAAGACGAAGACGTCTACGCTAGAGCTGCTGGACACCTTGGCGGGGCACAGGGACGACGGTGGCCGTGGGATCGAGCAGCACACGACGATGGTGGTGTCGGGCGAGATATAGACGGAAAGAAAGAGTGAGGGAGAGGGAGTGAGTGGGTGCTAGGGTTACACAGAGGGGCGCGGGGAAGGCCTTGTAGGTGTCAAGGAGGGTTGGATGGCCGACGCGTGGACATCGGCGGCATCGACACACACGCTCTGTCCACGACGTCTATATGAACAGAAGAAAGAAGAAGAGTGCTAAGTGGGATGGGTCTGTAACACCCCGGATCCGATGCGCCAGGTGTCTTCCAGTCATTCGTCGTTGTTGCCATCTCATTTGCTTGTGTGTTGCATTTTGCCATGTCATCATCTGCATTTCATCTGCATGTTTGTTAAAACTTGCATCCGTTCGGGTTCCCCGGGTTCTCTCCGTTGTCCGTTCGGAGTCCAGACCTCTAGCGCGCGCCCGTCGCCCCTCTCAGACCTTGTTTCATGAGCGGGAGAAAATTTTTCTCGGAATGGATCAAAATTTGCCGAGTGGCCTTGGTATAGCACCGGTAGACTGCCCGTCAAATTTCGTTCCATTTGGAGGTCGTTTGATGCCCCAATGGTTAATCGCGTAGCCCGAAACCCCTCTCTCTTCGCAGCCCAGCCCCTCTTCACCACAGCCCATGAGCCCATCCAAACCCTCTCCATGCTCTCGGTCGTTCGATCACGATCGTGTGGGCGAAAACCGCACCTCATTTGGACTCTCCTAGCTCCCTCTACCTATAAATAGGCCTTCCCCCGTCCAAATCTCGGATGAAATAGACCCCAAACCCTAGCTCCTTCCACCTTGCGCCATTGGACAGAATTCTCCGCCGCTGGACATGTCCACGCCGCCGCCCCAGGCCTATCCCACCTCGCCACGTGTTCCCCGCCGCCTCTCTCCTCCGTGACCCGCCGCCAGGCCCGCCGGGCCCGGGATGGGCCCTCCCGAGCCCATCTGGCCGCGCCCCGCTCCGCGTCTCCCCGCTGCCCGAGCGCTCGCGCCTCACCTCCGTCGCCCGACTCGCCTTCTCGCTGGCGC
>NC_041383.1:294793918-294861240 GCF_002162155.2 Triticum dicoccoides | reverse complement strand
CCGCCGGATCCCGTGCCCCGCCTCCGGTCGCCGCCCTCCGGGCCGGCGCCCCGTCCCCGCCGCCGGATCCGGCCTCCCCGGCCCGGTCCCCGACATCTCCGGCCGCCGGCGCCTCAGATCCGGCGAGATCCGCCGCCGCCTCAGAATCCGCGCCCGGGTCAGCCCTAGATCCGGAGGTGTTTTTTTTTCTTCCAAGTCCGTGAAAACTCATTTCATGTTGCATTCTTTGCCATGCCATAACTTCATGTGTGCTGCTCCGTTTGGTGTGTGTAATATATCAAAATGTTCACTGAGAGATGCTCTTAATTTCATTCCATTGTGCCATGCTTGTTTGAGTCCATCTTGATGCCATTATAATTGTTGCAAGAGTGCTATATGATGTTAATCTGCTGTCTGTTAACGGAACTTGCTGATTTGTCTTTTTCATTGCATTTTGTGTGTGCATCCTATGAGCTTCATGTCTACATGAGTTTTGAGCTACATCATGCCATCTTCATAGTGGTGCAATCCATGTATTTTTGCGAGTCTTGTAGTGAGTGCATCGAGCTCATGAAGTATGGTACTTGTTGTTACTGTTTTGCTAGGCTGAAACTGTTATACCATGATGCTATGTAAACCTTCTGCTACAAGTCATTCTATGCATAATCTGGAGATGTTCACTAAAGATGTTTTGTTATAAATGTCATGCTATATCCATCCGTGCCCATGGTTGCATTTATAACCTGCTGTAGCTTGTTGTAATCTTGCTCTCAAATTGCTAAATAATGTTTCTGTCAGCCTCTTAACATTAAGTTCAGTTTTTGCCATGTGTTTTGCTAGTGATCCATGTACTTTATGAACTTGATCTTGCCATGCTTAGCTTCATAAACATGTATTCGTACTATTGGTTACCTTCTCATGCCATGTATTGCTCTGTGGTCAGTTGTACAAGCTCACAAACATGCCTACTTATTGTTGTTCCTGCCATGTCTGAATCTGTCATATCACTTGCCATGTTTGCATGGACGCTACCATGTTTTCTCTTGATCTTTGGAATTAGTTCAGTAAGGGAGTTTTGTTCCTTGTCTTTAGTATTAGCATGCGATGCCTTTGTTTTCCATGTTAAGTTCCTGTAACATGTTGTTTGATAGCTCTAAACATTGCAACCTGATGTTATTTCTGCCAAGTCTGTAAACTGTTATTATTTTCAACCTTGCCACGTCCTTTTGAGCATTTTATACTATTTTCTGGAGATAGCTCAGTGTTCATGTTTTGTCATTCTTTACCTCTACTTCATGCCCATGCCTTTTGTTTTCACGTCGAGATGTTGTAGCATATTGTTTTGATGCTTGCTAAATGCCTAGTTGCTGTTTTGGACAGCTTGTCCTTTAAACTTGTTTCATGTGTGTGTGTTGAACCGTTGCTCCGTTTTGAGTGTGCTCTATATGAAACTTGCTTGATTCTGCATGAAGTTTCATATTATCATGTTGCATCCACGTTTTGAGAGTGTTTGCTTGATGTTTGTATGCATTTTGCATCAATGCCATGTTTAAATTGTTTTGCTCATATCTTCTAGGCCGTAGCTCCGAATTAAATGAACTTTATATGTAACTTGACTAGAATCTCGTGTAGATCATCTTGGTGCATCTTAACTTGCTGTTTAACAACTTGAACATAAGGTTTATTCAGTTCTGGACCAATTTCTAAATTTGCATATGAGGACTTATCGGAATTGTTATATGTTGTTTCCAGCCTCATTTAACCTTGCTTTGATGTGTTGTTCTTGTATGCATCATCTCTTGCCATGAGTAGCTTCATGTAGTCTTGTCTTGCATCATACTTGGTTGAGCATCATGTCACGTATATGTGTGGTGTGTTTACCATGTTGTGTCCTTTTTCTCGATAGTTCCTGTTTCATTGCGATCGTGAGGATTCGTTCGTCTACGCTTAGTTCGGCTTCATCCGTTCGTCTTCTTCATGGACTCGTTCTTCTTCCTAGCGGGATTTCAGGAGAGATGACCGCTACCCTGGATCTCACTACTATCATTGCTATGCTAGTTCCTTTGTTCTATCGCTATGTTGCGCTACCTATCACTTGCTCATCAAGCCTCCCAAATTGCCATGTCAGCCACTAACCTTTTCACCCTTCCTAGCAAACCATTGCTTGGCTATGTTACCGCTTTGCTCAGCCCCTCTTATAGCGTTGTTAGTTGCAGGTGAAGTTGAAGATTGCTCCATGGTGGACAGGATTATGTTGGGATATCACAATATCTCTTATTTAATTAATGCATCTATATACTTGGTAAAGGGTGGAAGGCTCGGTCTTATGCCTGGTGTTTTGTTCCACTCTTGCCGCCCTAGTTTCCGTCATACCAGTGTTATGTTCCTGTATTTTGCGTTCCTTATGCGGTTGGGTGATTATGGGACCCCCTTGACAGTTCGCTTTGAATAAAACTCCTCCAGCAAGGCCCAACCTTGGTTTTACCATTTGCCTCACCACCACCTATACTTTTCCCTTAGGAGTCGCGCTCCCGAGGGTCATCTTTATTTTAGACCCCCCCGGGCCAGTGCTTCTCTAAGTGTTGGTCCGAACTGAGCAGCCTGCGGGGCCACCTCGGGGAAACTTGAGGGCTGGTTTTACTTGTAGCTTGACTTATCCGATGTTGCCCTGAGAACGAGATATGTGCAGCTCCTATCGGGATTGTAGGCACATCGGGCAGCTTTGCTGGTCTTGTTTTACCATTATCGAAATGTCTTGTAAACCAGGATTCCGAGACTGATCGGGTCTTCCTGGGAGAAGGAATATCCTTCGTTGACCGTGAGAGCTTGTGATGGGCTAAGTAGGGACACCCCAGCATGGTATAAACTTTCGAGAGCCGTGCTCGCGGTTATGTGGCAGATGGGAATTTGTTAATGTTCGGTTGTAGAGAACTTGACACCAGATTCAAATTAAAATGCATCAACCGCGTGTGTAGCCGTGATGGTCTCTTTTCGGTGGAGTCCGGGAAGTGAACATGGTTTTTGGGTTATGTTTGAACGTAAGTAGTTTCAGGAGCACTTCTTGATCACTTCTAGCTTCTCGACCATTCCGTTGTTTCTCTTCTCGCTCTTATTTGCGTATGTTAGCCACCACATATGCTTAGTCGCTGCTGCAACCTCACCACTTTACCCCTTCCTTTCCCATTAAGCTTTGCTAGTCTTGATACCCATGGTAATGGGATTGCTGAGTCCTCGTGGCTCACAGATTACTACAACAGTTGCAGGTACAGGTTATGCGATGATCATGACGTGAGAGTGATGTTTGCTTGTTTTGGAGTTCTTCTTCTGCTTCTTCTTCGATCAGGGGATAGGTTCCAGGTCGGCATCCTGGGCTAGCAGGGTGGATGTCGTTTGAGTTTATGTTTGTGTTTCATCTGTAGTCGGATGGTGCTCTTATGTAAGTGATGTTGTATTCGTGTGGCATTCTATGCCTCTTGTATGTATCCCCATCTATTATGTAACGTTGATGTAATGATATCCACCTTGAAAAAGTGTCTCCAATATGCGCTTCTATCCTTGGTGGGACCTTTGAGTTCCTTTAGGATAGGGTCGCATATTGGGCGTGACAAGTTGGTATCAGAGCCTCGACCGACAATAGGAGCCCCTTGATTGTTGGTCGTTGTTGAGTCTAGAAGAAAACTGTTTTCGGAGTCTAGTTATATCAGAGAGTAGGAATTCTTTTTACTCCTCAGCCCCTTCGTCGCTCTGGTGAGGAATCTTGACGTAGGTGTTTTGAATTACTCATCTTCCCTTTCAAACTTTCTTTAGGATCACGCAGTTGGTTTTTCGATCGTTGGTTCTCAGCTCTTTTCATCCGGTGCATTTCTCGTCAAGGTGATTTGACCCTCTCTATTTTTTCCAAGTTTAATCCTCAGTTGTTTTCTTTTTCCCACCTGCCCACCCCTTTTTCATCTCGGAGCCGGAGTCCGTAATCGAGTATCCATCCTACTTGTGTGAAGCCTTTGATTTCTTTCAACCGGTGTTTTCTCTTCAAGATATTCGTCGGTTCCCCCTTCCAAGTTGCCTTTGTTTTCCTGCCCTCCCACCCTCTTCTTCCCGGAGCCTGAGTCTGTTTCGAGCATCAATTTCATTCGTGTGGAGCCTCTTCAGTCTTCCCTCAATTATTTCAACCGGTGAATTCTCGTCTCGTTCGTCATTCTTCATCTCTTTTTCTTTTCCGGTGGATTCAATTCAAGTTTTTTTCGGTGTTGATCGTATTCTTTCCCGTGGTTAAAATGTTTTCCCCTTGCTCGTTCGCCTCTCGCCAGTTTATCCTTCCGGAGTGCTCAAGTCATCTCAGGAGATTCGTCTGTGTTCGAATTAATTCGAGGTTGTCACCTCATTCAAATATTTCAATCATTCTGGTGCATCATCTACCTCTTCAACAACCCTTTCCAACGGTGTTTTCTTTTAGTGGGCCCTAACCCATAGGTCTTTTCACAGGATCTTACCTGACTCTTCTAATTCCCTCGGAGTTATTCTCAATTCTTTTCAAGTGTGACGTAAGAATGGATCCCATCAGTCAGATGCCTTTCCAAGATCGATTTCAAATAATTTTCATTGTTGCCTCAACCTCTTTGCTTTTCGTTCTCCCGGAGTGCCTTAACAAATTTTGGTGGTGTTTCTCGTCGTCATTTGAAGACCGAAGAAGAGTTTTTCCTCTAAAGCTTGTCCATTCTCTAGAAGTTTCGTGGTTCTAGCTTCATGTTATCCTCTTGTATTATTCCATTTGTCAGATATTCCTTTTCTTACCCATTCAGAGTATGTCAGAAGTTGTTTTCCCGTTTCTTTTCACCAGAGGACATCGTTCAAGAAGAATTTTTCGTCCTCACATTTCAGCTACAGTTATCCGATTATCCCAGTGCTTCGTTCAAGTGTTCTTTAATCAACTCATGATATCTTTGTTCTTTCGCATCTAAATCCCCTCTAGCTTATTGGTTCTTCTAATTCTTCCCAGTGATTCATACTCTTTAATCAGTCATTTTCAAATTTTTACGGTGGTTTGTTCAAGATTCTTTTTCTTTGATTACCATATCAATTCATTCGTTCTTTCCAATCCTACCGGTGGTTCATGAAGACTCTCTCAAGTTTTGTGCTATACCCCCCTTAATCCTTTTCAAGAAGAATAAGTAGTATGCAAAATCCATGGCTTGTCATCAATTCAATTTGATGAAGGATAAGCATACAATAAATCTTATTCTTATTTCATCCAAGTGATTAATCCCTTCCTTCGGAGTTTGTTCATGAGGAATAAATTCTAGTTCCAAGTGTTTTCATATTTTCTTTTTCGGAGTTCAAATTTCCTCGGTCATTTTGTTGGAACATCCATCTAAGTCACTGCAAGCTTTAATCTTATTCTTTCATCCTTCATTCTATCTCATCATCCTTTTTTGTCACCGGAGTTCTTCATGGTGGTTCTTCATGATTTAATTCATTCTTCAAGAGTTCATCAAGATTCTTGTTGGTGGAGTTCAAGTATCTTTTCTTCTTGCGTCTCGAAGTGCAATTAATTCTCCGTTTTCTCCTGAAGTGAAGTTTTGCATTTCTTCATTCTTCTCAGCTATTCAAACTTTTGGTTGTGGTATAATTTCACCTTAAGTTTTGAGTTGTTTTTGATAAGTCCACAACAAGCTTATTCTTTCGTTGTTGATTTTCTCAACAACCTCGTTCAATCCATGCAATCCTTCTAAGTTCTTTTCATTCAATTCTTTCCATTCTTCCGGAGGCATTGCATTGTTCATCTCACCAAGTGCCATCTCATTGGGTGAAGTTCATGTTCTAATCCTTCCATTTTCAGTCGGAGTGTTGCCGAAATTCTTTTATTCATTCCTTTTCTATCTTGTTCTAACCGGAGTGGTTTCAGAGTCTATCTTGTTTCCATGAGCAGTTGATTCTCATCATATTCGCCGTTCATCTTTTCTAACCGAGTGCTCTCGACTTTGTTCATCTTCTCTCTTGCGTTCTTACTTCACCTCTTCCTCTTTCTCTTCCGCCTCGTTCCTAAGATCTCAGGACGAGATCTCTTGTTAGTGGAGGAGAGTTGTAATGCCCCGGATCCGATGCGCTAGGTGTCTTCCAGTCATTCGTCATTGTTGCCATGTCATTTGCTTATGTGTTGCATTTTGCCATGTCATCATCTGCATTTCATCTGCATGTTTGTTAAAACTTGCATCTGTTTGGGTTCCCCCGGTTCTCTCTGTTGTCCGTTCGGAGTCCAGACCTCTCGTGTGCGCCCGTCACCCCTCTCAGACCTTGTTTCGTGAGCGGGAGAAAAACGTTCTCGGAATGGACCGAGATTTGCTGGGTGGCCTTGGTATAGCACCGGTAGACCGCCCGTCAAATTTCGTTCCATTTGGAGGTCGTTTGATGCCCCAATGGTTAATCGCGTAGCCGAAACCCCTCTCTATTCGCAGCCCAGCCCCTCTTCACCACATCCTATGAGCCCATCCAAACCCCCTCCATGCTCTCGCTCGTTCGATCACGATCGTGTGGGCGAAAACCGCACCTCATTTGGACTCCCCTAGCTCCCTCTACCTATAAATAGGCCTTCCCCCGTCCAAATCTCGGATGAAATAGACCCCAAACCCTAGCTCCTTCCACCTCGCGCCACCGGACAGAATTCCCCGCCGCCGAACTTCCTCACGCTGCCGTCCCGGGCCAATCCCACCTCGCCACATGTTCCCTGCCGCCTCTCTCCTCCACGCCCCGCCGCCAGGCCCGCCGGGCCCGGGATGGGCCCTCCTGAGCCCATTTGGCCGCGCCCCACTCTGCGTCTCCCCACCGCCCGAGCGCTCGCGCCACCACGCGCCTTGCCTCCGCCGCCCGACTCGCCTTCTCACCGACGTCGCGCCGCCCATCGCCGCCCGGTGGCCGCGGATCCCACGCCCGCCGCCGGATCCCGTGCCCCGCCGCCGGTCGCCGCTCTTCGCGCTGGCGCACCGTCCCCGCCGCCTTCCGGCCACGCCGCCGCCGGATCCGGCCTCCCCGGCCCCGTCCCCGACATCTCCGGCTGCCGGCGCCTCAGATCCGGCGAGATCCGCCGCCGCCTCGGAATCCGCGCCCGGGTCAACCCTAGATCCGGAGGTGTTTTATTCTCTTCCAAGTCCCTGAAAACTTATTTCATGTTGCATTCTTCACCATGCCATAGCTTCATGTGTGCTGCTCCGTTTTGTGCGTGTAATATGCCAAAATGGTCACTGAGAGATTCTCTTCATTTCATTCCATTGTGCCATGCTTGTTTGAGTCCATATTGAGGCCAATATCATTGTTGCAAGAGTGCTATATGATGTTAATCTGCTGTCTGTTAATAGAACTTGCTGTTTTGTCTTTTTCATGCATTTTGTGTGTGCATCCTATGAGCTTGATGTCTACATGAGTTTTGAGATACAACATGCCATCTTCACAGTGGTGCAATCCATGTATTTTTGTGAGTCTTGTAGTGAGTGCATCGAGCTCGTAAAGTAGGGTACTTGCTGTTACTGTTTTCCTAGGCTGAAACTGTTATACCATGATGCTATGTAAACCTGCTTCTACAGGTCATTTTATGCATAATCTGGAGATGTTCACTAAGGATGTTTTGTTATACATGTCATTTTATATCAATCCATGCCCATGGTTGCATTTATAGCCTGGTGTAGCTTATTGTAATCTTGCTCTCAATTTGCTAAATAATGTTTCTGTCAGCCTGTTAACATTAAGTTCATTTTCTGCCATGTGTTTTGCTAGTGATCCATATACACTATGAACTTTCTCTTGCCATTATTAGCTTCATAAACATGTCTTATTACTGTTGGTTACCTTTTCATGCCATGTATTTCTCTGTGGTGAGTTGTACAATCTCACCAACATGCCTACTTATTGTTGTTCCTGCCATGTCTGAATCTGTCATATCACTTGCCATGTTTGCATGGATGCTACAATGTTTTATGTTGATCTTTGGAATTAGTTTAGTAAGGGAGTTTTGTTCTTTGTCTTAACTAGTATCATGCCATGCATTTGTTTGCCATGTTAAGTTCCTGTAACATATTGTTTGATAGCTCTAAACATTGCAACCTGATGTTATTTCTGCTAAGTTTGTAAACTGTTATTATTTGCAACATTGCCATGTCCTTTTGAGCATGTTATAATGTTTTCTGGTGATAGCTCAGTGTTCATGTTTTGTTATGCTTTACCTGTACTTCATGACCATGCCTTTTGTTTTCACGTTGAGATGTTGTAGCATATTGTTTTGATGCTTGCTATATGCCTAGTTGTTGTTTTGGACAGCTTGTCCTTTAAACTTGTTTCATGTGTATGTGTTGAACCGTTGCTCCGTTTTGAGTGTGCTCTATATGAAACTTGCTTGATTTTGCATTAAGTTTCATACTATCATGTTGCATCCACGTTTTGAGAGTGTTTGCTTGATGTTTGTATGCATTTTGTATCAATGCCATGTTTAACTTGTTTTGCTCATATCTTCTAGGCCAGAGCTCCGAACTAAATGAACTTTATATGTAACTTGACTAGAATCTCGTGTAGATCATCTTGGTGCATCTTAACTTGCTGTTTAACAACTTGAACATAAGGTTTATTCAGTTTTGGACCAATTTCTAAATTTGCATATGAGGACTTACCGGAATTGTTATATGTTGTTTCCAGCCTCATTTAACCTTGCTTTGATGTGTTGTTCTTGTATGCATCATCTCTTGCCATGAGTAGCTTCATGTAGTCTTGTCTTGCATCATACTTGGTTGAGCATCATGTCACGTATATGTGTGGTGTGTTTACCATGTTGTGTCCTTTTTCTCGATAGTTCCTGTTTCATTGCGATCGTGAGGATTCGTTCGTCTACGCTTAGTTCGGCTTCATCCGTTCGTCTTCTTCATGGACTCGTTCTTCTTCCTAGCGGGATTTCAGGAGAGATGACCGCTACCCTGGATCTTGTTGGTTTTCGTAGTAATTTCAAAATTTTCCTACGCGCACACAGGATCATGTGATGCATAGCAACGAGAGGAGAGTGTTGTCTACGTACCCAACGCAGACCGACTGCAGAAGCGATGACACGACGTAGAGGAAGTAGTCGTACGTCTTCACGATCCAACCGATCAAGCACCGAAACTACGGCACCTTCGAGTTCGAGCACACGTTCAGCTCGATGACGATCCCCGGACTCCGATCCAGCAAAGTGTCGGGGAAGAGTTTCGTCAGCACGACGGCGTGGTGACGATCTTGATGAACTACAGCAGCAGGGCTTCGCCTAAACTCCGCTACAGTATTATCGAGGAATATGGTGGCAGGGGGCACCGCACACGGCTAAGGAATCGATCACGTGGATCAACTTGTGTCAACTTGTGTGTTTAGAGGTGCCCCTGCCTCCGTATATAAAGGAGCCAAGGGGGGAGGAGGCGCCGCCAGGAGGAGGTGGCGCAGGAGGAGTCCTACTCCTACCGGGAGTAGGACTCCCCCCCAATCCTATTCCAACTAGGATTCCCAAGGGGGAAAGAGGGAGAGGGGTGGCCGGCCACCTCTCCTAGTCCTACTAGGACTAGGGGAAGGGGGGAGGCGCGCAGCCCCCTTGGGCTGCCCCTTTCTCCTTTCCACTAAGGCCCATGATGGCCCATATGGCTCCCGGGGGGTTCCGGTAACCTCCCGGTAACCCGGTAAAATCCCGATTTCACCCGGAACACTTCCGATGTCCAAACATAGACTTCCAATATATCAATCTTTATGTCTCGACCATTTCGAGACTCCTCGTCATGTCCGTGATCACATCCGGGACTCCGAACAACCTTCGGTACATCAAAATGCATAAACTCATAATATAACTGTCATCGTAACCTTAAGCGTGCGGACCTTACGGGTTCGAGAACAATGTAGACATGACCGAGACACGTCTCCGGTCAATAACCAATAGCGGGACCTGGATGCCCATATTGGCTCCTACATATTCTACGAAGATCTTTATCGGTCAGACCGCATAACAACATACGTTGTTCCCTTTGTCATCGGTATGTTACTTGCCCGAGATTCGATCGTCGGTATCCAATACCTAGTTCAATCTCGTTACCGGCAAGTCTCTTTACTCGTTCCGTAATACATCATCTCACAACTAACATATTAGTTGTAATGCTTGCAAGGCTTATGTGATGTGTATTACCGAGAGGGCCCAGAGATACCTCTCCGACAATCGGAGTGACAAATCCTAATCTCGAAATACGCCAACCCAACATCGACCATTGGAGACACCTGTAGTACTCCTTTATAATCACCCAATTACGTTGTGACGTTTGGTAGCACCCAAAGTGTTCCTTCGGCAAACGGGAGTTGCATAATCTCATAGTCATAGGAACATGTATAAGTCATGAAGAAAGCAATAGCAACATAATAAACGGTCAGGTGCTAAGCTAATGGAATGGGTCATGTCAATCAGATCATTCAACTAATGATGTGACCTCGTTAATCAAATAACAACTCATTGTTCATGGTCAGGAAACATAACCATCTTTGATTAACGAGCTAGTCAAGTAGAGGCATACTAGTGACACTCTGTTTGTCTATGTATTCACACATGTATTATGTTTCCGGTTAATACAATTCTAGCATGAATAATAAACATTTATCATGATATAAGGAAATAAATAATAACTTTATTATTGCCTCTAGGGCATATTTCCTTCAGTCTCCCACTTGCACTAGAGTCAATAATCTAGTTCACATCGCCATGTGATTTAACAGCAATAGTTCACATCACCATGTGATTAACACCCATAGTTCACATCGCTATGTGACTAACACCCAAAGTGTTTACTAGATTCAGTAATCTAGTTCACATCGCTATGTGATTAACACCCAAGGAGTACTAAGGTGTGATCATGTTTTGCTTGTGAGAGAATCTTAGTCAACGGGTATGTCATATACAGATCCGTAAGTATTTTGCGAATTCTATGTCTACAATGCTCTGCACGGAGCTACTCTAGCTAATTGCTCCCACTTTCAATATGTATCTAGATCAAGACTTAGAGTCATCTAGATTAGTGTCAAACTTGCATCGGCGTAACCTTTTACGACGAACCTTTTTCCATAATCGAGAAACATATCCTTATTCCACTAAGGACAATTTTGACCGCTCTCCAGTGATCTACTCCTAGATCACTATTGTACTCCCTTGCCAAACTCAGTGGTATGGCATACAATAGATCTGGTATACAGCATGGCATACTTTATAGAACCTATGACTGAGGCATAGGGAATGACTTTCATTCTCTTTCTATTTTCTGCCGTGGTCGGGCTTTGAGTCTTACTCAACTTAACACCTTGCAACACAGGCAAGAACTCTTTCTTTGACTGTTCCATTTTGAACTATTTCAAAAATTTATCAAGGTATGTATTCATTGAAAAAAATCTTATCAAGCGTCTTCATCTATCTATATAGATCTTGATGCTCAATGTGTAAGCAGCTTCACCAAGGTCTTTCTTTGAAAAACTTTTATTCAAGTATCCTTTCATGCTTTGCAGAATAATTCTACATTATTTCCGATCAACAATATGTCATTCACATATACTTATCAGAAATGTTGTAGTGCTCCCACTCACTTTCTTGTAAATACAGGCTTCACTGTAAGTCTGTACAATAACTATATGCTTTGATCAACTTATCAAAGCGTATATTCCAACTCCGAGATTCTTGCACCAGTCCATAAATGGATCGCTGGAGCTTGCACACTTTGTTAGCTCCCTTTGGATCGACAAAACCTTCCGGTTGCATCATATACAACTCTTCTTCCAGAAATCCATTCAGGAATGCAGTTTTGACATCCATCTGCCAAATTTCATAATCATAAAATGCGGCAATTGCTAACATGATTCAGACAGATTTTTAAGCATCGATACGAGTAAGAAAATCTCATCGTATTCAACACCTTGAACTTTGTCAAAAACCTTTTTCGACAAGTCTAGCTTTGTAGATAGTAACACTACTATCAACGTCCGTCTTCCTCTTGAAGATCCATTTATTCTTAATGACTCACCGATCATCGGGCAAGTCAATCAAAGTCTACACTTTGTTCTCATACATGGATCATATCTCAGATTTCATGGCCTCAAGCCATTTCGTGGAATCTGGGCTCATCATTGCTTCCTCATAGTTCGTAGGTTCATCATGGTCTAGTAACATGACTTCCAGAACATGATTACCGTACCACTCTGGTGCGGATCTTACTCTGGAAGACCTACGAGGTTTGGTAGTAACTTGATCTGAAGTTTGATGATCATCATCATTAACTTCCTCACTTATTGGTGTAGGAATCACTGGAACTGATTTGTATGATGAACTACTTTCCAATAAGGGAGAAGGTATAATTACCTCATCAAGTTCTACTCTCCTCCCACTCACTTCTTTCGAGAGAAACTCCTTCTCTGGAAAGGATCCATTTTAGCAACGAATGTCTTGCCTTCGGATCTGTGATAGAAGGTGTACCCAACAATTTCCTTTGGGTATGAAGACGCACTTCTCCGATTTGGGTTCGAGCTTATCAGGATGAAACCTTTTTCACATAAGCATCGCAGCCCCAAACTTTAAGAAACAACAGGTTAGGTTTACTGCTAAACCATAGTTCATACAGTGTCGTCTCAACGGATTTAGATGGTGCCCTATTTTAAAACGTGAATGCAGCTGTCTCTAATGCATAACCCCAAAACGATAGTGGTAAAGAGATATCATAGATCGCACCATATCAAATAAAGTGCGGTTACGACGTTCGGACACACCATAACGATGTAGTGTTCCAGGTGGCGTGAGCTGTGAAACTATTCCACATTGTTTTAATTGAAGACCAAACTCGTAACTCAAATATTTGTCTCCGCGATCAGATCGCAGAAACTTTATTTTCTTTGTTACGATGATTTTTCCACTTCACTCTGAAATTCTTTGAACCTTTCAACTATTTCAGACTTATGTTTCATCAAGTAGATATACCCATATCTGCTCAAATCATCTTGTGAAGGTCAGAAAACAACGATGCTTGCCACGAGCAACAGCACTCATTGGATCGCATACATCGGTATGTATTATTTCCAACAAGTCAGTAACTCGTTCCATTGTTCCGAAGAACGGAGTTTTAGTCATCTTGCCCAAAAGGCACGGTTCGCAAGCATCAAATGATTCATAACCAAGTGATTCCGAAAATCCATCTTTATGGAGTTTCTTCATGCGCTTTACACCGATATGACCCAAACGGCAGTGCCACAAATAAGTTGCACTATCATTATTAACTTTGCATCTTTTGGCATCAATATTATGAATATGTGTATCACTACGATCGAGATCCAATGAACCATTTTCATTGGGTGTGTAACCATATAAGGTTTTATTCATGTAAATAGAACAACAGTTTATTCTCTTACTTAAATGAATAACCGTATTGCAATAAACATGATCAAATCATATTCATGCTCAACGCAAACACCAAATAACATTTATTTAGGTTCAACACTAATCCCGAAAGAATAGGGAGTGTGCGATGATGATCATATCAATCTTGAAACTACTTTCAACACACATCATCACTTCACCCTTAACTACTTTCTGTTTATTCTGCAACTCCCGTTTCGAGTTACTACTCTTAGCAACTGAACCAGTACCAAATACCGAGGGGTTGCTATAAACACTAGTAAAGCACACATCAAACACCTGTATATCAAATATACCCTTTTTCACTTTGCCATCCTTCTTATCCACCAAATATTTAGGGTAGTTCTGCTTCCAGTGACCATTTCCTTTGCAGTGTAAGCACTCAGTTTCAGGCTTTGGTTCAGCTTTGGGCTTCTTCGTGGGAGTGACAACTTGCTTGTCAATCTACTTGAAGTTCCCCTTTCTTTCCCTTTGCCCTTTTCTTGAAACTAGTGATCTTGTCAACCATCAACACTTGATGCTCTTTCTTGATTTCTACCTTCGTTGATTTCAACATCACGAAGAGCTCGGGAATCATTTTCATCATCCCTTGCATACTATAGTTCATCACGAAGTTCTACTAACTTGGTGATGGTGACTAGAGAATTCTGTCAATTACTATCTTATCTGGAAGATTAACTCCCACTTGATTCAAGCGATTGAAGTACCCAGACAATCTGAGCACATGCTCACTAGTTGAGCGATTCTCCTCCATCTTTTAGCTATAGAACTTGTTGGAGACTTCATATCTCTCAACTCGGGTATTTGCTTGAAATATTAACTTCAACTCCTGGAACATCTCATATGGTCCATGACGTTCAAAACGTCTTTGAAGTCCCGATTCTAAGCCGTTAAGCATGGTGCACTAAACTATCAAGTAGTCATCATATTGAGCTAGCCAGACGTTCATAACTTCTGCATCTGCTCCTGCAATAGGTCTGTCACCTAGCGGTGCATTAAGGACATAATTCTTCTGTGCAGCAATGAGGATTTAACCTCAGATCACGGATCAAATCCGCAACATTGCTACTAACATTTTTCAACACAATTTTCTCTAGGAACATATCAAAATAAACACAGGGAAGCAACAACGCGAGCTATTGATCTACAACATGATTTGCAAAATACTACCAGGACTAAGTTCATGATAAATTTAAGTTCAATTTAATCATATTACTTAAGAACTCCCACTTAGATAGACATCCCTCTAATCCTCTAAGTGATCACGTGATCCAAATCAACTAAACCATGTCCGATCATCACGTGAGATGGAGTAGTTTCATCGGTGAACATCATTATGTTGATCATATCTACTATATGATTCACGCTCGACCTTTCGGTCTCCGTGTTCCGAGGCCATATCTGCATATGCTAGGCTCGTCAAGTTTAACCTGAGTATTCTGCGTGTGCAAAAGCTGGCTTGCACCCGTTGTAGATGGACATAGAGCTTATCACACCCGATCATCACGTGGTGTCTGGGCACGACGAACTTTGGCAACGGTGCATACTCAGGGAGAACACTTCTTGATAATTTAGTGAGAGATCATCTTATAATGCTACCGTCAATCAAAGCAAGATAAGATGCATAAAAGGATAAACATCACATGCAATCAATATAAGTGATATGATATGGCCATCATCATCTTGTGCTTGTGATCTCCATCTCCGAAGCACCGTCATGATCACCATCGTCACCGGCGCGACACCTTGATCTCCATCGTAGCATCGTTGTCGTCTCGCCAATCTTATGCTTCCACGACTATCACTACCGTAGTAATAAAGTAAAGCATTACATCGCGATTGCATTGCATACATTAAAGCGACAACCATATGGCTCCTGCCAGTTGCCGATAACTTGGTTACAAAACATGATCATCTCATACAATAAAATTCAGCATCATGCCTTGACCATATCACATCACAACATGCCCTGCAAAAACAAGTTAGACGTCCTCTACTTTGTTGTTGCAATTTTTTACGTGGCTGCTACGGGCTTAAGTAAGAACCAATCTCACATACGCATCAAAACCACAACGATAGTTTGTCAAATAGACTCCGTTTTAACCTTCGCAAGGACCGGGCGTAGCCATACTTGGTTCAACTAAAGTTGGAGAGACAGTCGCCCGCAAGCCATCTCTGTGCAAAGCACGTTGAGGGAACCGGTCTCGCGTAAGCGTACGCGTAAGGTTGGTCTGGGTCGTCTCGTCCAACAATACCGCCGAACCAAAATATGACATGCTGGTAGGCAGTATGACTTGTATCGTCCACAACTCACTTGTGTTCTACTCGTGCATATAACATCAACATCAATAACCAGGCTCGGATGCCACTGTTGGTTTTCGTAGTAATTTCAAAATTTTCCTACGCGCACACAGGATCATGTGATGCATAGCAATGAGAGGAGAGTGTTGTCTACGTACCCAACGCAGACCGACTGCGGAAGCGATGACACGACGTAGAGGAAGTAGTCGTACGTCTTCACGATCCAACCGATCAAGCACCGAAACTACGGCACCTCCGAGTTCGAGCACACGTTCAGCTCGATGACGATCCCCGGACTCCGATCCAGCAAAGTGTCGGGGAAGAGTTTCGTCAGCACGACGGCGTGGTGACGATCTTGATGAACTACAGCAGCAGGGCTTCGCCTAAACTCCGCTACAGTATTATCGAGGAATATGGTGGCAGGGGGCACCGCACACGGCTAAGGAATCGATCACGTGGATCAACTTGTGTCAACTTGTGTGTTTAGAGGTGTCCCTGCCTCCGTATATAAAGGAGCCAAGGGGGGGAGGAGGCGCCGGCCAGGAGGAGGTGGCGCAGGAGGAGTCCTACTCCTACCGGGAGTAGGACTCCCCCCCAATCCTATTCCAACTAGGATTCCCAAGGGGGAAAGAGGGAGAGGGGTGGCCGGCCACCTCTCCTAGTCCTAATAGGACTAGGGGAAGGGGGGAGGCGCGCAGCCCCCTTGGGCTGCCCCTTTCTCCTTTCCACTAAGGCCCATGATGGCCCATATGGCTCCCGGGGGGTTCCGGTAACCTCCCGGTAACCCGGTAAAATCCCGATTTCACCCGGAACACTTCCGATGTCCAAACATAGACTTCCAATATATCAATCTTTATGTCTCGACCATTTCGAGACTCCTCGTCATGTCCGTGATCACATTCGGGACTCCGAACAACCTTCGGTACATCAAAATGCATAAACTCATAATATAACTGTCATCGTAACCTTAAGCGTGCGGACCCTACGGGTTCGAGAACAATGTAGACATGACCGAGACACGTCTCTGGTCAATAACCAATAGCGGGACCTGGATGCCCATATTGGCTCCTACATATTCTACGAAGATCTTTATCGGTCAGACCGCATAACAACATACGTTGTTCCCTTTGTCATCGGTATGTTACTTGCCCGAGATTCGATCGTCGGTATCCAATAACTAGTTCAATCTCGTTACTGGCAAGTCTCTTTACTCGTTCCGTAATACATCATCTCACAACTAACATATTAGTTGCAGTGCTTGCAAGGCTTATGTGATGTGCATTACCGAGAGGGCCCAGAGATACCTCTCCGACAATCGGAGTGACAAATCCTAATCTCGAAATACGCCAACCCAACATCTACCTTTGGAGACACCTGTAATGCTCCTTTATAATCACCCAGTTACGTTGTGACGTTTGGTAGCACCCAAAGTGTTCCTCCAGCAAACGGGAGTTGCATAATCTCATAGTCATAGGAACATGTATAAGTCATGAAGAAAGCAATAGCAACATACTAAACGATCAGGTGCTAAGCTAATGGAATGGGTCATGTCAATCAGATCATTCAACTAATGATGTGACCTCGTTAATCAAATAACAACTCATTGTTCATGGTCAGGAAACATAACCATCTTTGATTAACGAGCTAGTCAAGTAGAGGCATACTAGTGACACTCTGTTTGTCTATGTATTCACACATGTATTATGTTTCCGGTTAATACAATTCTAGCATGAATAATAAACATTTATCATGATATAAGGAAATAAATAATAACTTTATTATTGCCTCTAGGGCATATTTCCTTCAGATCTCACTACTATCATTGCTATGCTAGTTCCTTTGTTCTATCGCTATGTTGCGCTACCTATCACTTGCTCATCAAGCCTCCCAAATTGCCATGTCAGCCTCTAACCTTTTCACCCTTCCTAGCAAACCATTGCTTGGCTATGTTACCGCTTTGCTCAGCCCCTCTTATAGCATTGTTAGTTGCAGGTGAAGTTGAAGATTGCTCCATGGTGGACAGGATTATGTTGGGATATCACAATATCTCTTATTTAATTAATGCATCTATATACTTGGTAAAGGGTGGAAGGCTCGGTCTTATGCCTGGTGTTTTGTTCCACTCTTGCCGCCCTAGTTTCCGTCATACCAGTGTTATGTTCCTGTATTTTGCGTTCCTTATGCGGTTGGGTGATTATGGGACCCCCTTGACAGTTCGCTTTGAATAAAACTCCTCCAGCAAGGCCCAACCTTGGTTTTACCATTTGCCTCACCACCACCTATACTTTTCCCTTAGGAGTCGCGCTCCCGAGGGTCATCTTTATTTTAGACCCCCCCGGGCCAGTGCTTCTCTAAGTGTTGGTCCGAACTGAGCAGCCTGCGGGGCCACCTCGGGGAAACTTGAGGGCTGGTTTTACTTGTAGCTTGACTTATCCGGTGTTGCCCTGAGAACGAGATATGTGCAGCTCCTATCGGGATTGTAGGCACATCGGGCAGCTTTGCTGGTCTTGTTTTACCATTATTGAAATGTCTTGTAAACCAGGATTCCGAGACTGATCGGGTCTTCCTGGGAGAAGGAATATCCTTCGTTGACCGTGAGAGCTTGTGATGGGCTAAGTAGGGACACCCCAGCATGGTATAAACTTTCGAGAGCCGTGCTCGCGGTTATGGGGCAGATGGGAATTTGTTAATGTTCGGTTGTAGAGAACTTGACACCAGATTCGAATTAAAACGCATCAACCGCGTGTGTAGCCGTGATGGTCTCTTTTCGGTGGAGTCCGGGAAGTGAACATGGTTTTTGGGTTATGTTTGAACGTAAGTAGTTTCAGGATCACTTCTTGATCACTTCTAGCTTCTCGACCGTTCCGTTGTTTCTCTTCTCGCTCTTATTTGTGTATGTTAGCCACCATATATGCTTAGTCGCTGCTGCAACCTGACCACTTTACCCCTTCCTTTCCCATTAAGCTTTGCTAGTCTTGATACCCATGGTAATGGGATTGCTGAGTCCTCGTGGCTCACAGATTACTACAACAACAGTTGCAGGTACAGGTTATGCGATGATCATGACGTGAGAGTGATGTTTGCTTGTTTTGGAGTTCTTCTTCTGCTTCTTCTTCGATCAGGGGATAGGTTCCAGGCCGGCATCCTGGGCTAGCAGGGTGGATGTCGTTTGAGTTTATGTTTGTGTTTCATCTGTAGTCGGATGGTGCTCTTATGTAAGTGATGTTGTATTCGTGTGGCATTCTATGCCTCTTGTATGTATCCCCATCTATTAGGTAATGTTGATGTAATGATATCCACCTTGCAAAAGCGTCTCCAATATGCGCTTCTATCCTTGGTGGGACCTTCGAGTTCCTTTAGGATAGAGTCGCATATTGGGCGTGATAGGGTCGTGCTGCTGTAGCCATTGGGCTAGAGTGAACAATGAGGTTTTCGCCTTTTCTCTTTCTCCTTTTCTGATTTGTAAAAATGTTAGGCCACAAAAAGACTTTTCTAAAATATGAAATTGTACCACATAATTACTTTGCAATATTTGGCACTGCCATAAAAAGGTTTTGCGGCAAGATAATTTCATTTAAATTTTATATAAATGAAAATAGATTAATGGGGCTGTTTTGGGCACTATTTTAAATCCTAAGGGCATTTTGGGAATATAGGTGATGTTGTTTCCCTCAACATAATTACTTCGGAATTATTTGCAAAATTATGAACTATTTTGTTTGCATTTTTGAAGCTACAAATTTTGACTTAAAATTTAACTTGTATCTGAGTTTGGTTTGAAACAAAGTGAGGATTAGACTCTTAATTGTGATGACATGGCATCATTAGGCATGAGCATACTATAGCATGATTCTCGGGGTGTTACAAATCTCATCCACTACAAGAAATCTCGTCTCGATATTTAAGAGGTGCAGTAAGGGAAAAGAGTTGGTTGCGAAATTCTAACAAGTCTTCTTGTTCTTGGCTGCTCTTCTAAAAGAAGGTGGTCAATTTCATTGATGTCTTCATTTCTCTGATTCACGGCATCGTGATGAAGTCGTCATCCTTTCTTCAGAAACTCCATCGTACTTACAAAAATGATAAGGGGAAACTTTGGAAGAACGGATCTCTACAAGGTTGATTAACTGATAGATAACTCAGGGAATGTGGTAGAAAGTAACTCTCGAATTGATCTTAAGAAAACATCGAGAGCAAAATAAGAAGGTACCATAAGAAGTTTCGAGCAGGCAGGCAATTGCTTGATGCCTAATCAAAAGGTGAAAGGTGTTCAGAGCAATGAAAAGAAATATTGTGCTACGAAGCCAAGTGCAAAGGATACTTCAGAATCAAGGTTGTAAAGGAGAGTCAGGTTTCGATATTGTGGAACTGTGGGTTATGGGCCCACCATGTGGGTTAAAAGTAGAAAGGGCACTGACATCTTGCATGGTCATGATAGGAAGGCATGTCAGAGGATAGCCTGTCAGTTATGTTGGCAAGAACATTGGTACCAAGGGCGAGGGACGAAGAGAACCATTTTCCTGCTCGTTGAAACGAGGCGGACCAATAGGCAAATTTCACGTCCATCGGTGGTTACCGGAATGTCATCAATAATAGTAACATGGTCTTACTGACAGAGTTGTACACCGAGGTGTTTACATAAACAGGGAATTATCGTTGCTCAGATAAGTTAGATTACAAGAAAGGTTAAACAAAACAATGAAAAGGAAAATATGATTAGTATATTAACCATACCTACAGAAAGGAAGATGTATTTATACCTGAGTATCAATAGTATAACTTTTGCAAGGAAAGGCAGAGCATGATATACATGACAAGGCTCCAAGTATGAAACCATTAAGACAAAGGGGCAAGGAATTTATGAGGTTTACCCATACAACGGTGTTTGGATAATTGATGAAGAAACATTTAGCATTGCACCTCCAATGTTCTTAAAGATGTTAGGAGTACCACAGCCATTCTTCGGGATAGCATGGACATGGTCATCACCTTGGGAACATAATGGATCCATCGAGAATTTCTAGAACATCTCATGCAATTTTATCAGGGAAAAGATGATGAGGTGGCCGATGGGTTCAGCAGCAATCCATCAACATGTCAAAAAGGATGTATTTCCAAAATTTATATTAACAAGTTTGTGTTGGGCGGGAGACAAGAATGTTGTCGATGATAACACAAATCATCGAGGGGAAAGGATGGTATTTCTCATCATGATTTTGATTGATATCCTGGATCAGCTCAGAATGTTGATCATGATCATGACATATTTGTCGACAGATTTCATGAAGATGTAATCGATCGGCGATGACATCAAGTCAAAGGAATTTTGAAGCGAAGGGTTATTGAAACCATGGATATGACACAAACTCAGAATCAAGCTTGTTGTTCCAGGAAAAACAATACGACAAGGAAGATGAACATAAGCTTAGCTAATCACCGAAAATGGTGCTCTGAAAAAAAGGACAAGGTAGCACAGTTTAAATTTTAGTACGATAATGATATAGCTGATCAGACTAGAAATGACTTGAAGGATTATTAAACTCGTAAGAAACGAAAATTACTTAGAGTTATTGAATCAGAGTGTGTAATTGATTCACTTATTGGTGTCCTCGAGTGACTAACAACTCTGAACCCGGGGAAAATCTGAAATTGGTGAGAAGCGATACTAGATGAAGAATCATAGTAAGCAACACAATTCTTTGTTATTCTCAAGATACCGGAGGGTCATACTCGAAGGAAGATCAAAATAGGGGTTGCAGAGATGTATTGATCTGCAGAAGACAAGTGCTTTAACTTGTCTGAGAAATGGAATCAACGAGAAAATATGGTCGGAACCACAATTGCGAAGGATCGATTCGCAGATACCAGATGATATTATATCAAGGAAAAGTTATTATTACAAGAAGCTTCCATGCTAGGATCTACATCGTGTCCATGGGCATGAACACAAAGTTCAAGGTCGACTCCCACTTTTCTAATGCATAACCTTTCATTCACCTATCATTTTCAAAGGAGTTGTAATGTTGAAATTTTATCTAGCAAAACACCAGAAGAGTATGACTCGTGATAACTCTTGGTTTCACACATATTAGGGGAAGCATAGGTTCAACTCATCGGGGCGTCTTAGGAACATATACCACAAACTTTAGGAGTAAATAAATCAAGCTCGGAAGCAGAGCATGGTTGACAAAAGCAGGGGATACAATTTATCAAAGGCATTATGTATCAAGGAAAGAATTCACAAGGTGATTAAATATGAAGGACACTATTGGATAATAATCCAACAATGGATCTGGCGATCCACAACGGAGTTGGTGTGAGTATCGGTACTCAATCAGAGGAGAAGGAATGCAAAGGCATCGGATTATAGAAACATCTGAATAATTCGATGCTTAAATGCAAAGAAATTATGATTTCCAGATCGATGTATCAGAATCAGATGCTCTGATTAAAGATGAGTAAGTTTAATAGACTTAGAGGCACAACCGATCATAACTCGATTGGCCAAGAACCAACTCATATTCGGAATGGCATCTGAGCCGGAAGAAAAAATTCTAGGTATCAACTGTTGATTGAGTGTGTTCGCGCACCTGATGAATCAATAGGGTCAGAATGACAATGACAAAGGATGTCAACGAAGATTACCAGTCATATGATTAACCATAACGCGGGAAGGCAAGAACTTCGGTAGCAAGAGGCTGCTGAGGGTTTTTTGAAGATCGATTAGCCTTTCAAAGAATTTGTGAAACATACGAACAACTGGGGATGAAAGGATACTCGGTAAGTGCGAGGAATTATCCGTATGGGTATTCATGTGGCAAGGAACTGCAAGGCGGTGGCACAAAGGATTCTTGGAATAATAAAGAGAATTTCAAGGTATCTTGTAGTAACTAGTGTGGGGGAACGTAGCAATAATTCAAAATTTTCTACGCATCACCAAGATCAATCTATGGAGAGACTAGCAACGAGAGAGAGGGGAGTGCATCTTCATACCCTTGAAGATGGCGATGCGGAAGCGTTACAAGAACGCGGATGAGGGAGTCGTACTCGCGGCGATTCAAATCGCGGAAGATCCAATCTAACACCGAATGGACGGCGCCTCCGCGTTCAACACACGTACAGCCCAGGGACATCTCCTCCTTCTTAATCCAGCAAGGGGAGAGGAGAATTTGAGGGAGAGCTCCGGCAGCACGATGGCATGGTGGTGGAGCTTGCAGTTCTCCGGTAGGGCTTCGCCAAGCACTACGGAGGAGGAGGAGGTGTGGGGAGGGAGAGGGTTGCGCCAGGGGAAGAGGTGAAGCTCCCATGCGCCTCCCCACTATATATAGGGGTGGAGGGGGCTGGTTTCTTGCCCTCCAAGTCCATTGGGGCATTGGCAAAGGTGGGAGGAAAGAAATCCCATCATTTCCTTCCCCACCGATTGTTATCCCCCCTTTTTAGGGATCTTGATCTTATCCCTTCGGGATATGATCTTATTCCTTCTAAGGGGGGATCTTGGTGCGCCTTGACCAGGGATGCGGGGCCTTGCCCCCACTACCCACGTTCATGTGGGTCCCCCCAAGCAGGTGGGCCCCACTTCGGAACCTTCTAGAACCTTCCCGGTACAATACCGAAAAATCCCGAACATTTTCGGGTGGCCAAAATAGGACTTCCCATATATAAATCTTTACCTCCAGACCATTCTGGAACTCCTCGTGACGTCCGGGATCTCATCCGGGACTCCGAACAACATTCAGTAACTGCACACTAATTCCCATAACAACTCTAGCGTCACCGAACCTTAAGTGTGTAGACCCTACGGGTTCGGGAATCATGCAGACATGACCGAGACAGCTCTCTGGCCAATAACCAACAGCAGGATCTGGATACCCATGTTGGCTCCCACATGTTCCACGATGATCTCATCAGATGAACCATGATGTCGGGGATTCAGTCAATCCCGTATACAATTCTCTTTGTCAATCAGTATGTTACTTGCCCGAGATTCGATCGTTGGTATCCCAATACCTCATTCAATCTCGTTACCGGCAAGTCACTTTACTCGTTCCGTAATGCATGATCCCATGACTAACTACTTAGTCACATTGAGCTCATTATGATGATGCATTATCGAGTGGGCCCAGAGATACCTCTCTGTCATACGGAGTGACAAATCCTAGTCTCGATTCGTGCCAACCCAACAAACACTTTCGGAGATACCCATAGTGCACCTTTATAGCCACCCAGTTACGTTGTGACGTTTGGCACACCCAAAGCATTCCTACGATATCCGGGAGTTGCACGATCTCATGGTCTAAGGAAATGATACTTGACATTAGAAAAGCTTTTAGCAAACGAACTACACGATCTTGTGCTATGCTTAGGATTAGGTCTTGTCCATCAAATCATTCTCCTAATGATGTGATCCCGTTATCAATAACATCCAATGTCCATGGTCAGGAAACCATAACCATCTATTGATCAACGAGCTAGTCAACTAGAGGCTCACTAGGGACATGTTGTGGTCTATGTATTCACACATGTATTACGGTTTCCAGTTAATACAATTATAGCATGAACAATAGACAATTATCATGAACAAGGAAATATAATAATAACCATTTTATTATTGCCTCTAGGGCATATTTCCAACAGTCTCCCACTTGCACTAGAGTCAGTAATCTAGTTCACATCACTATGTGATTGCAATAAATCCAACACCCATTGGGTTTGATCATATCTCGCTTGTGAGAGAGGTTGTTAGTCAACGGGTCTGAATCTTTCAGATCCGTGTGTGCATTACAAATCTCTATGTTATCTCCTAGATGCAGCTACCACGCGCTATTTGGAACTATTCCAAATAATTTCTCTACTATACGAATCCGGTCTACTACTCAAAGTCATCCAGATTAGTGTCAAAGTTTGCATCGGCGTAACCCTTTACGACGAACTCTTTTACCACCTCCATAATCGAGAAAATTCCTTAGTCCACTAGTTACTAAGGATAAGTTTGACCGATGTCATGTGATCCATTCCTGGAGCACTCTTGTACCCCTTGATTGACTTCATGGCAAGGCACACTTCAGGTGCGGTACACAGCATAGCATACTGTAGAGCCTACGTCTAAAGCATAGGGGATGACCTTCGTCATCTCTCTATTCTGCCGTGGTCAGGTCTTGAGTCTTACTCAATACTCACACCTTATAACACAGCCAAGAACTCCTTCTTCGCCAATCTATTTTGAACTCCTTCAAAATCTTGTCATGGTATGTGTTCGTTTGAAAGTACTATCAAGCGATCTTGATCTATTCTTATAGATCTTGATGCTCAATTTCAAGCAGCTTAATCTAGGTTTTCCATTGAAAAACACTTTTCAAATAACCATATATGCTTTCTAGAAACTCTACATCATTTCTGATCAAAAATATGTCAACAACATATACTCATCAGAAATTCTATAGTGCTCCCACTTACTTCTTTGGAAATACAAGTTTCTCATAAACTTTGTATAAACCCAAATCTTTGATCATCTCATCAAAGTGTATGTTCCAACGAGATGCTTACTCCAGTCCCTAGAAGGATTGCTGGAGCTTTGCATACTTGTTAGCATCTTATAGGATTGACAAAACCTTCCGGTTGTATCATATACAACCTTTCCTCAAGAAAATCGTCAAGGAAACAATGTTTTGACATCCTATCTGCAAGATTTCATAAATAATGCAGTAACTGCTAATATAATTCCAACAGACTCTTAGCATCGCTACGAGTGAGAAAGTCTCATCGTAGTCAACTCCTTGAACTTGTCGGAAAACATCTTAGCGACAAGTCGAGCTTTCTTAATGGTGACACTTAACATCATTGTCTGTCTTCCTTTTAAAATCCATCTGTACTCAACAGCCTTAGGACCATCAAGTAGTTCTTCCAAAGTCTATACTTTGTTTTCATACATGGATCCTCTCTCAGATTTTGTGGCCTCAAGCCAATCGTCGGAATCCGGGCCCACCATCGCTTCTCCATAGCTCGTAGGTTCATTGTTATCTAGCAACATGACCTCTAAGACAGGATTACGTACCACTCTGAAATAGTACGCGTCCTTGTCGACCTACGAGGTTTGGTAGTGACTTGATCTGAAGTTTCATGATCACTATCATTAGCTTCCACTTCAATTGGTGTAGGCGCCAAAGGAATAACTTCCTTTGCCCTGCTACACACTAGTTGAAGTGATGGTTCAATAACCTCATCAAGTCTCCACCATCCTCCCACTCAATTCTTTCAAGAGAAACTTTTCCTTGAGAAAGGACCCGATTCTAGAAACAATCCCTTTTGCTTCCAGATCTAAGATAGGAGGTATACCCAACTGTTTTTGGGTGTCCTATGAACATGCATTTATCCGCTTTGGGTTCGCGCTTACCAGCCTAAAACTTTTTCACATAAGCGTCGCAGCCCCAAACTTTTAAGAAACGACAAATTAGGTTTCTCCAAACCATAGTTCGTACGGTGTCGTCTCAACGGAATTGCGTGGTACCCTATTTAAAGTGAATGCGGTTGTCTCTAATTCCTAGCCCATAAACGATAGTGGTAATTCGATAAGAGACATCATGGTATGCACCATATCCAATAGGGTGCAGTTATGATGTTCGGACACACCATCACACTATGGTGTTCCAGGCGGTATTAATTGTGAAACAATTTCCACAATGTCTTAATTGTGTGCCAAACTCGTAACTCGGATATTCATCTCTATGATAATATCATAGACATTTTATCCTCTTGTCACGACGATCTTCAACTTCACTCTGAAATTACTTGAACCTTTCAATAATTTAGACTTGTGTTTCATCAAGTAAATATACTTAGTATCTACTCAAATCATCTGTGAAGTAAGAACATAACGATATCCACTGCGTGCCTCAGCACTCATTAGACTCCACACATCAAAATGTATTACTTCCAACAAGTTACTTTCTTATTCCATCTCACTGAAAACGAGGCCTTTCAGTCATCTTGCCCATGTGGTATGATTTGCATGTCTCAAGTGATTCAAAATCAAGTGAGTCCAAACAATCCATCTGCATGGAGTTTCTTCATGCGTATATACCAATAGACGTGGTTCGCATGTCTCAATCTTTTCAAAAATGAGTGAGTCCAAAGATCCATCAACATGGAGCTTCTTCATGCGTTTTATACCAATATGACTCAAATGGCAGTGCCACAAGCAGGTGGTACTATCATTACTATCTTATATCTTTTGGCATGAACATGTGTATCATTACGATCGAGATTCAATAAACCATTCATTTTAGGTGCAAGACCATTGAAGGTATTATTCAAATAAACAGAGTAACCATTATTCTCCTTAAATGAACAACCATATTGCGATAAACATAATCCAATCATGTCTATGCTCAACACAAACACCAAATAACAATTACTTAGGTTTAACACCACTATCGATGGTAGAGGGAGCAGGCGATGCTTGATCGCATCAACCTTGGAAACACTTCCAACACACATTGTCATCTCACCTTTAGCTAGTCTCCGTTTATTCCGTAGCTCTTTTATTTCGAGTTACTAACACTTAGCAACCGAACCGGTATCTAATATCCTGATGCTACTAGGAGTACTAGTGAAGTACACATTAATATAATGTATATCCAATATACTTCTGTTGACCTTGCCAGCCTTCTCATCTACCAAGTATCTAGGGTAGTTCTGCTTCAGTGACCGTTCCCCTCATTTCAGAAGCACTTAGTCTCGGGTTTGGGTTCAACCTTGGGTTTGTTCACTAGAGCAGCAACCGATTTGCCGTTTCATGAAGTATCCCTTCTTGCCCTTGCCCTTCTTGAGACTAGTGGTTTTAGTAACCATCAACAATTGATGCTCCTACTTGATTTCTACTTTCGCGGTGTCAAATGTCGCGAATAGTTCAAGGATCATCATATCTATCCCTGACATGTTATAGTTCATCACGAAGCTCTAGTAGCTTGGTGGCAGTGTGTCACGCCCAATATGCGATACTATCCTAAAGAGACTCGAAGGTCCCACCAAGGATAGAACCGCATATTGAAACGCTTTTCCAAGGTGGATATCATTACATCAACATTACATGATAGATGGGGATACATACATAAGGCATACAATGCCACACGAATACAACATCACAATACATAAAAGCATCATCCGACTATGGATGAAACACAAACAGAAACTCGAACGACATCCACCCTGCTATCCCAGGCTGCCGACCTGGAACCTATCCCCTGATCGAAGAAGCAGAAGAAGAACTCAACGCAAGCAAGCATCGCTCTCGCGTCATGATCATCGCATAACCTGTACCTGAAACTGTTGTTGTAGTAATCTGTGAGCCACGAGGACTCAGCAATCCCATTACCATGGGTATCAAGACTAGCAAAGCTTAAAGGGGAAGGAAGGGGTAAAGTGGTGAGGTTGCAGCAGCGACTAAGCATATATGGTGGCTAACATACGCAAATAAGAGCGAGAAGAGAGCAAAAGGAACGGTCGTCAACTAGTAATGATCAAGAAGTGATCCTGAACTCCTACTTACGTCAAACATAACACAGAAACCGTGTTCACTTCCCGGACTCCGCCAAAAAGAGACCATCACGGCTACACACGCGGTTGATGTGTTTTAATTCGTATCTGGTGTCAAGTTATCTACAACCGGACATTAACAAATTCCCATCTGCCTATAACCGCAGGCACGACTTTCGAAAGATTATACCCTGCAGGGGTGTCCCAACTTAGCCCATGATAAGCTCTCGCGATCAACGAAGGATATACCTTCTCCCAGGAAGACCCAATCAGACTTGGAATCCCGGTTTACAAGACCTTTCGACAATGGTAAAACAAGACCAGCAAGACCGCCCGCTGTGCCGACAAATCCCGATAGGAGATGCACATATTTCATCCTCAGGGCACACCGGATGAGCAAGACGACGGGTTGGCATAAACCCTGGTTGCCCAGGGGGCGCCAGACATCGCTCGGTTTGGACCAACACTTAGACAAGCACTGGCCCGGGGGGGTAAAATAAAGATGACCCTTGAGAGCGCGACTCCCAAGGGAAAAAGGGCTAGGTGAGGCAAATGGTAAAACCAAGGTTGGGCCTTGCTGGAGGAGTTTTATTCAAAGTGAACTGTCAAGGGGGTCCCATAAATCACCCAACCGCGTAAGGAACGCAAAATCCGGGAACATAACACCGGTATGACGGAAACTAGGGCGGCAAGAGTGGAACAAAACACCAGGCATAAGGCCGAGTCTTCCACCCTTTACCAAGTATATAGATGCATTAATAATATAAGAGATATTGTGATATCCCAACATAATCCTGTCCATCATGGGGCAATCTTCAACTTCACCTGCAACTAACAACGCTATAAGAGGGGTTGAGCAAAGCGGTAACATAGCCAATCAATGGTTTGCTAGGAAGGGTGTCAAAGGTTAGAGGTTCATGGCAATTTGGAATACTTGAAGAGCAAAAGATAGGTAACGCAGCATAGCGATAGAACGAAGCAACTAGCATAGCAATGATAGTAGTGAGATCCAGGGTAGCGGTCATCTTGCCTGAAATCCCACAAGGAAGAAGAACTAGTCCATGAAGAAGATGAAGCCACGAAGACGAACCAAGCGTAGACGAACGAATCCTCACGATCGCAACGAAACGGGAACTATCGAGAAGAAGCACACAACATTGTAAACACACCACCCATATACAAGGCATGATGCACAACAAGCATGATGCATGAAAAAGCTACATGAAGCTATTCATGGCAAGGGATGATGCATACAAGAGCAACACATCAAGGCAAGTTTAAATGAGGCCGGGAACAACATATAAGAATTCCGGTAAGTCCTCATATGCATATTTCGAAATTGGTCCAGATCTGAATAAAACTTATGTTCAAGTTGTTAAACAGCAAGTTAAGATGCACCAAGATGATCTACATGAGATTCTAGTCAAGTTACATGTAAGGTTCATTTAATTCGGAGCTACGGCCTAGAAGATATGAGCAAAACAAGTTAAACATGGCATTGATGCAAAATGCATACAAACATCAAGCAAACACCTCAAAACATGGATGCAACATGATAATATGAAACTACATGCAAATCTAAGCAAGTTTCATATAGAGCACACTCAAAACGGAGCAACGGTTCCACACATACACTCTATACAAGACATCACAACAATCTGCCCAAAACAGCAACTAGGCATATTGCAAGCACCAAAACAACATGCTACAGGACCTCAACAAGAAAACAAAAGGCATGGGCATGATGTACAGGTAAAGCATAACAAAACATGAACACTGAGCTATCTCCAAAAATCACTAGAACATGCTCAAACACACATGGCAAGATTGCAAATAATATCAGTTTCAGACTTTGCAGAAATAACATCAGGTTGCAATGTTTAGAGCTATCAAACAACATGTTATAGGAACTTATCATGGCAAACAAAGACATGGCATGATACTACTAAATGCATAGAACAAAAGTCCCTTACTGACCATGAGCCAAAAGGGATCAGAAGAAATGATGGCACCCATGTAAACATAGCAAGTTATATGACATATTTAAACATGTCAGGAACAGCGATAAGAAGGCATGTTTGTGAAGCTAAGCATGGCAATAGCAAGCTCATAGGGTGCATGGATCACTAGCAAAACACATGGCAACAACTGAACTTAATGTTAACAGGCTGGCAGCAACATTATTTAGCAACTTGAGAGCAAGATTACAACAAGCTACAGCAAGCTATAAATGCAACCAGGGGCATTAATGGATAGAGCATGGCATGTAGAACAAAACATATTTAGTGAACATCTCCAGATTATGCATAGAATGATTTGTAGCAGCAGGTTTCCATAGCATCACCAAATAACAGATTCAGCCTAGCAAAACAGCAACAGCAAGTACCCTACTTAACAAGCTCGATTCACTCACCACAAGTCATTGCATGACAAGATAAGCATAGCATCAGCAAGAATACATGTTTGTGAAACAAACCAAGGCAAGAACAAGTTCATAGCATGCAAGGATCAACTATAACAACCTTGGCAAAATTGAATAACATGTAAACAATCTGCCAGGAAACATTTTGTAGCAAAAGTAGAGCACAAAAATGACATGCTAGACTACTCCATAATTGCAAACAGGGGCATGAATGGATAGAGGAAAACCATATGTTCAAACACCCTTACTGAAGCATCTCAAAATATGCATGGATCTCTCTGTAGCATCAAGTTTACATGGCATCAAAATAACAGCAGAACAGAGACTAAAAACAGCAACATTACGAAGCCCAGTTTACATGCTTGTGCTAGTCACCACATTGATCACAAAAATACATGGTAAGCACCTCTGTAAAGAAGACATGGGATAGTTCAAAACACATGTAGACATCAATCTCATAGGATGCACACATCAATCATGGCAAAAATGACAAATGAGCATGTTCTGTTAACAGACAGCAGACAACATCATGAAGCACTCTTGCAACGATGATTCAGGCATCAAGATGAGCTCAAATAAACATGGTGCAATGGAATGAAATGAAGTACTCCTTGAGACGAACAATTTGACATATTACACGCACGAAACGAAGCAGTATGCATGGAGATATGATGCGATGAACATGGCATAATAATGTAAGTAAATTCGGGACTTAGTGGAATTTAGCCCTGTGAAAACTGGACGTGGTCGTGCGGGACGGAGAGATCCGGGATCGGGGGAGCCGTTTGGTTTGACGCGTGGGTGGATCTGATCCACCCCGAGTGGATCCGGCCGGAGAGAGCTCCGGCGAGCTCCGCGAGCTCCGGCGAGGGGGTTTCCGGTGACGGGGAAGCCGGTGGCAGGCGGCACGGCGGCGGGGCGATGAACAGGCGGCGAGGGACCTCGGGAGGCGTGCCGACGGGGCGGCGGCGGCGCACGCTGGCGAGGAGGCGTGGAGGCGAGCGAGGCGGCGGACGGGCGCGGCGTCGGGCGGCGAGGCGACGGCCGCGGCGGCGGTGATCCGGCGACGGGGTCGTGCGGGCGGCGGGCGGCGGCGGCCCCGGCCAGCGCGGCCGGATCGGGCCAGGCGGGCCCCGCCTGGGCCCCGGCGGGCCACGGGAGGCGCTGCGGACACGCGGCGGCGACGGATAGGGCGAGGGGCGGCGCGGAGGCGACGTGTCGCCCCGGGATTGGCCGGGTGACGTGGCTGAGGGCGGTGGACACGTCCGGCGGCGCACGGACATGTCCGGCGGGCGAGAGGGAGGCTAGTCTAGGGTTTCATCCGCGAAAATTCGGGGGGAGGACCTATTTATAGATAGAGGGAGCTAGGAGAGTCCAAATGAGGAGCGGTTTTCGCCCACACGATCGTGATCGAATGACCGAGAGCATGGAGGGGAGTTTGCTGTGTTTTGGGCCACTTTGGAAGGGGTGTTGGGCTGCAAAGAGAAGGGGGTTGGGCTACGCGGTTAACCGTTGGAGTATCAAACGACCTCCAAATGGCACGAAACTTGACAGGCGGTCTACCGGTGCTATACCAAGGCCGCTTGGCAAACCTCGGGCCATTCCGAGAAAGTTTAACACCCGCTCACAACAGGAGACAAAAGGGGAACGCCGGAGGGCATAGGAGTGCCGGATTGCGAAACGGACAACGGGGAAAATGCTCGGATGCATAAGACAAACACGTATGCAAAATGAGATGCACATGATGACATGATGAAATGCAACACGCAAGCAAATGACATGGCAACTACGGCAAATAACTGGCAGACACCTGGCGCATCAGAACCGGGGCGTTACACAGTGCCTTTGAAGAACCATCACTATCTCATCTGAAAGATTAACTCCCACTCGATTCAAGTGATTGTAGTACTTAGACAATCTGAGCACATGCTCAACGATTGAGCTTTTCTCCCTTAGTTTGCAGGCTAAGAAACTTTTCGGAGGTCTTACACCTCTTGACGTGGGCATGAGCCTGAAATCCCAATTTCAGCTCTTGGAACATCTCATATGTTTCGCGGCGTTTCAAAAATGTCTTCGGTGCCTCAATTCTAAACCGTTTAACATTACGCACTGAACTATCACGTAGTCATCAAAACGCGTATGTCAGATGTTCGCAACATCCACAAACGACGCTCGAGGTTCAGCACACCGAGCGGTGCATTAAGAACATAAGCCTTCTATGCAGCAATGAGGACAATCCTCAGAATACGGACCCAGTCCGCACAATTGCTGCTGTCAACTTTCAACTAAATTTTCTCTAGGAACATATCTTAAACAGTAGAACTAAACCGTAAGCTACAACATAATTTGCAAAGATCTTTTGATTATGTTCATGATAATTAAGTTCATCTGATTATTTAATGAACTCCCACTTAGATAGACATCCCTCTAGTCATCTAAGTGATACATGATCCGAGTCAACTAGGCCGTGTCCGATCATCACGTGAGACGGACTAGTCATCATCGATGAACATCTTTATGTTGATCGTATCTACTATACGACTCATGTTCGACCTTTCAGTCTCTTGTGTTCCGAGGCCATGTCTGTACATGCTAGGCTCGTCAAGTCAACCTAAGTGTTTTGCGTGTGTAAATCTGGCTTACACCCGTTGTATGCGAATGTTAGAATCTATCACACCCGATCATCACGTGGTGCTTCGAAACAACGAACCTTCGCAACGGTGCACAGTTAGGGGGAACACTTTCTTGAAATTTTATGAGGGATCATCGTATTTATGCTACCGTCGTTCTAAGCAAATAAGATGCAAAAACATGATAAACATCTCATGCAATCAAATAGTGACATGATATGGCCAATATCATTTTGCTCCTTTTGATCTCCATCTTCGGGGCGCCATGATCATCATCGTCACCAGCATGACACCATGATCTCCATCATCGTGTCTTCATGAAGTTGTCTCGCCAACTATTACTTCTACTACTATGGCTAACTATTTAGCAATAAAGTAAAGTAATTAAATGGCGTTATTCAATGACAAGCAGGTCATACAATAAATTATGACAACTCCTATGGCTCCTGCCGGTTGTCATACTCATCGACATGCAAGTTGTGATTCCTATTACAAGAACATGATCAATCTCATACATCACATATATTTCATTCATCACATCCTTTGTCCATATCACATCACACGGCATATGCTGCAAAAACAAGTTAGACGTCCTCTAATTGTTGTTGCAAGTTTTTACGTGGCTGCTATGGGTTTCTAGCAAGAACGTTTCTTACCTACGCAAAAGCCAGAACGGTGATATGCCAATTGCTATTTACCCTTCATAAGGACCCTTTTCATCGAATCTGATCCGACTAAAGTGGGAGAGACTGTCACCCACTAGCCACCTTATGCAACAAGTGCATGTCAGTCAGTGGAACCTGTCTCACGTAAGCATACGTGTAAGGTCGGTCCGGGCCGCTTCATCCCACAATACCGCCAAATCAAGATAAGACTAGTAACGGTAAGCATATTGAACAAACCAACGCCCACAACTACTTGTGTTCTACTCGTGCATAGAATCTACGCAATAGACCTAGCTCATGATGCCATTGTTGGGGAACGTAGCAATAATTCAAAATTTTCTACGCATCACCAAGATCAATCTATGGAGAGACTAGCAACGAGAGAGAGGGGAGTGCATCTTCATACCCTTGAAGATCGCGATGCAGAAGCGTTACAAGAACGCGGATGAGGGAGTCGTACTCGCGGCGATTCAAATCATGGAAGATCCGATCTAACGCCGAACGGACGGCGCCTCCGTGTTCAACACACGTACATCCCGAGGACGTATCCTCCTTCTTGATCCAGCAAGGGGAGAGGGGAAGTTGAGGGAGAGCTCCAGCAGCACGAAGGCATGGTGGTGGAGCTTGCAGTTCTCCGGCAGGGCTTCGCCAAGCACTACTACGGAGGAGGAGGTGTTGGGGAGGGAGAGGGCTGCGCCAGGGGAAGAGGTGAAGCTCCCATGCGCCTCCCCACTATATATAGGGGTGGAGGGGGCTGGTTTCTTGCCCTCCAAGTCCATTGGGGCATTGGCAAAGGTGGGAGGAAAGAAATCCCATCATTTCCTTCCCCACCGATTGTTATCCCCCTTTTTAGGGATCTTGATCTTATCCCTTCGGGATATGATCTTATTCCTTCTAAGGGGGGATCTTGGTGCGCCTTGACCAGGGGTGTGGGGCCTTGCCCCCACTACCCACATTCATGTGGGTCCCCCCATGTAGGTGGGCCCCACTCCGGAACCTTCTAGAACCTTCCCGGTACAATACCAAAAAATCCCGAACATTTTCGGGTGGCCAAAATAGGACTTCCCATATATAAATCTTTACCTCCGGACCATTCCGGAACTCCTTGTGACGTCCGGGATCTCATCCGAGACTCCGAACAACATTCGGTAACTGCACACTAATTCCCATAACAACTCTAGCGTCACCAAACCTTAAGTGTGTAGACCCTACGGGTTCGGGAATCATGCAGACATGACCGAGACAGCTCTCTGGCTAATAACCAACATCGGGATCTGGATACCCATGTTGGCTCCCACATGTTCCACGATGATCTCATCGGATGAACCACAATGTCGGGGATTCAATCAATCTCGTATACAATTCCCTTTGTCAATCGGTACGTTACTTGCCCAAGATTCGATCGTCGGTATCCCAATACCTCATTCAATCTCGTTACCGGCAAGTCACTTTACTCGTTCTGTAATGCATGATCCCGTGACTAACTACTTAGTCACATTGAGCTCATTATGATGATGCATTACCGAGTGGGCCCAGAGATACCTCTCCGTCACACGGAGTGACAAATCCCAGTCTCGATTCGTGCCAACCCAACAAACACTTTTGGAGATACCCGTAGTGCACCTTTATAGCCACCCAGTTACGTTGTGACGTTTGGCACACCCAAAGCATTCCTACGGTATCCGGGAGTTGCACAATCTCATGGTCTAAGGAAATGATACTTGACATTAGAAAAGCTTTTAGCAAACGAACTACACGATCTTGTGCTATGCTTAGGATTGGGTCTTGTCCATCACATCATTCTCCTAATGATGTGATCCCGTTATCAATGACATCCAATGTCCATGGTCAGGAAACCATTACCATCTATTGATCAACGAGCTAGTCAACTAGAGGATCACTAGGTACATGTTGTGGTCTATGTATTCACACATGTATTACAGTTTCCAGTTAATACAATTATAGCATGAACAGTAGACAATTATCATGAACAAGGAAATATAATAATAACCATTTTATTATTGCCTCTAGGGCATATTTCCAACAACAAGATCAATGGGGAATGATAGTATGAATGGAAAGTGTATGTAGTTAATCATAGGGACTTATCGATGGTAGGGAATTGCAAAGGCGATGAGCACAAAGGTCTCGGGAAAACATCGAAGAGTATCTTCGGAATCTTCTAGTGAAGCAGGCGATCATCCGGAATGAAGGGGCTCTCTAGTAGGAAGTAGTTACGAGAACCTAGAATTAGAGTTAGCAAAATCATTTAACCTGAATAGAAGGGAGATCAGAATCCTAGGGTAAGGACGGGGAATAAAAGATCCTAATACCACCCATTTGTGATGTGGGCCCGTAAGCCACATAACAATGTTAGTAAAAGTTTTCCAAGGACTAGACTCAATTTCGGCCAAGGAATTGGAAGGGGGATTCCTACGGGCAGTCTGCTCCGATACCAACTTGTGATGCCCCCGATTCAATTGTACACTAATCATACACGCAAATGTGTACGATCAAGATCAGGGACTCACGAGAAGATATCACAACACAACTCTAGACACAAATTAAAATAATACAAGCTTTATATTACAAGCCAGGGGCCTCGAGGGCTCGAATACATAAGCTCGAATATAACGAGTCAGCGGAAGCAACAATATCTGAGTATAGACACAAGTTAAACAAGTTTTCCTTAAGAAGGCTAGCACAAAAATATCAATGATCGAAAAGGCAAGGCCTCCTGCATGGGAGCCTCCTAACTACTCCTGGTCATCGGCGTCCGTCATGTAGTAGTAGGCACCCTCGGGGTAGTAGTAGTCGTCAGCGGTGGTGTCTGGATCCTGGGCTCCACCATCTGGTTGCATAATCCAAGAAGAAAGGAAAGAGGTGGAAAAAGAGGAGCAAAGCAACCATGAGTACTCATCCAAAGTACTCGCAAGCAAGGATCTAAACTGCATATGTATCAGTATCAATGAAATGGGTAGTATCTGTGGACTAAACTGCAGAATGCCAGAATAGAGGAGAAAGCCTAACCTATCGAAGACTAGCATCTTCTTGAAGCCACCATCTTGCAGCATTTAGAAGAGTACAAAATAGCATATTATATTTCACAAGTATGTTGTAACATTACCACCCAAAGATCCTTTCTCGACTCCCTGCGAGAAAGCAATCCCGGAGCCACATATCCATAACATGCCTCAGCATTCAGTATCCAGTTCTAGTTGTATTGATTGGGATACAACTCTGAGCATCCGTTACCGGGGATACGGCTATTCGAATAGATCAATCTTCCCTGCAGGGGTGCACAAACTTACCCAACACGCTCAATCAACTCCCGCCGGACGGCCTCGGCCGATCAACACGTCGTAGTCCTACCTAGGCTCATCAGAGAGGTCACACGCTGGCCTACATCCTAAATGCGAAGGGTTCATGGGCCAATCGTCCTTTGCAATCCTGCGCGTTGCGAGGATGGCCGGGATCAGTCCTGGCTACCTCCTTATAAAAGGCATGTGCTTACGCGGACCACCCGGGCGCGTGCCGCTCAACTGTGGCGTCTAATGAGCTTTCGGGAGGAACGTACGACGTAGAGTGCCCATACTTATTCCCGCGTGGTGGTCAGTGCAAAAAAGGCCAGAGGCCTACTCGGATCAAATATCTAAATCATTAGTGTCTTGGTAGTGTGCAGTAACGATCAATGATCCATGATATGTGGTCCCGTCGCCCCATCTCACGGACTTGCGACAAGGGCTAAGAATGCTCGGCCGTGTCGTGTTGAAAACTTGCGGGTATCCTCTAGATCAACCCGACTTCACATCACTCCGGGTACCCCTCAGGGCCGACCCGATGTCGTCATGGTTCTGTGGTAAGTCAAAGTAATCGTGTGTCCGAAACAGCAAGGGGGATGTAACCGTCAAGGTGGAGTTGGAGGAATCACCCTCGATGATCCACACTTGAGGGGTTGCACGATAGAGTCGTTATCGGGAGTGGTGAAGGAGGAATCACCCTCGATGACCATAACCAAATAGCTACACTGCAGGGTTAACATCAGAAGTGCTGACGAGGTATCACCCTCGACACTAGATAATAACTCTATAGAGTCGTACAACTAAGGGGGGTGATGTGTGGTGTCGGGGGCCTGGACGTTGATCACGTTGATCGAGTCATCGAACATAAAGCAGGACATCTGGGACAAGGTAGGGGGTCACTGATGGATCTCAAACCAACCTATACTAAGCAGTTTAGAATAAGCATGTAAGGTATGAAAGAAGGTAACAAAAATAGGCTATGCATCAGAGTAGGATCATACAAAAAGCAGTAGCATTTCTAATGCAAGCATAAGAGAGAAGGGAATGGGCGATATCGGAATGATCAATGGGGGTTTGCTTGCCTAGAAGCTCTGCGACATAGGAACGATCGTCGGTGACGTAGTCGATCACAGGGGCAACATCGGTCTCGGGGTCTACCGGAGAGAAGAAGGGGAAAAAATAAATATAAAGCAAACAAAGCATCACAATGAAAGACTTAGCAGTACGTCGTGCTAGGGGCGACATATCGCTGTGCTACATGTTGCAGACAGAAAGGGAAAACATTCGGAGAGGTTTTCCCGGCGTTTGGTATTTTCCGGCCAAACAAAAGAGAGGGGACGGTTCCATGTTCAGCATGCTAGGGGCATGTGACAGATGAACAGACCGCGTGTTCGGATTCGTTGGATTTTTCTGGGCAACTGTCATATATAAAACTTTTTCGTCCGAGTTACGGTTTAATTTTTCCCTAATCTTTCCCTAATAATAAAGTACAGATTGACTTTGTCGGATTCACCGTTATAATACGCTTCTTCCCGTGAATTTACACTTTCAGTTTTTTTTCAACACGTCTATATTTTTTCCAAAATCCAAATCCAAGGTGTTACTAATCTATCTATATATATCATAATTCTTTCTGCAAGTTACTATAGTCACGTATGCCCGTCCTTTCACGTTCTTTCGGACTATTACACCGGGCCATATATGTTTCCAGCCAACTAGCCCACGTTTTCTTAGTTGGTTGATCCATTAAGAGGACGTAGTGTGTACGGCACCACAGTCGCTGTCGCCGTGTACGTTTTGGATATAATCATCATGCGAGAACTATTCGAATACGAAGTCATGAGTGCCCCGACGCGGATTTCACACAGAATTTCATTGTTAAAAGATGAAAGGCTCGACCGGAAATCCAGCTAAATTGCGCCTCTCGCCGGCACCGCTGTCCCACGCACAGTCGTAAGCACTCCCTCCACGTGTTCCACGAGCCACGCACCAAGCGCCATCGTGGACGACTCGAGCGACCGGCCACCGACCACCACGTTCAATCTGCAGCCCAACCCACCACCAAACACACGCCATCGTCCCGATCTCCTCCGTCGCCTCTCTTCCCCGACGCCACGAGCTCGACTCGCAAATGCCATGGCGCCCGCTGCCTACCTTCGCTTGCCCGCGCGTCGCGGAAGAAGACCATGCATGGCAAGCACCATGAACCGAGTCGGCCTGCCGCCGGGACCAAGCCCGCGAAGGGAGCCAGCATGTTTGTTGCGGAGCACGATGGCGCCGCGCCGGGGAACGACGGAGCTCGGGTTGGAGATCCGGGTGGTAAAAGTCGGAGAGGACCAGCCATGGCCGCCAGTGACAAGGAGCTTTCCGCGTCGGCGAAGGGGCGTGATCGGGGAAGCCCACCGCCCAGATCACTAGGGCATGTCGTCGCCGCCAGCTATCTCCACAACGAAACCACCCCGCCTCGATTCCCAGCTTGCAGGCATGTGCGGATGTGCCCAGCCACGGGCAGAACAATCACGCGACAGCACAATGAACTTCCCATGTAGCAGAGCCATCCACACCGCGTCATCTTCCTTGGCGCCGATTATACTGGCTTCTCGGTTTCTTTTGTACGTGCCCGTCATAACCGTGTGCAGTTTTGTATGTGGCTCATGTACATGCGTACGCGTGCTAAGTTGCTAATATGCTCGGCGGCATTCTGCAGAGACCGCAGGCCATCTACACGGCGGCCGTCATCTCGCCAGAGCAACGGCGGCTGCTCTCCTTGTCGTTCATCTATGATGGTGATGCTGTCTCTACCTTCTCCAGTCTTGCAGTACGAGGAAGCATCCAGGTACCGTGGTACGTGTGTGACTGTGCTAATAGCTATATCTATACCAAATTCATGTATTACACAGGAGAACTCCAGTTCCTTTGTCTCTTTTCTTTAATTTTTCTGTAGTTTATTTTGTATTTCTGGAAATCAATGAAAAAAAATTCAATGACTCCATCTATAAACTCCTCACAAACCGACCCTTTAATTTAATTTTTCTCAGTTAATTTTGTTTTTCATCAACTTAGCAATGGTTCCACCCAAATCCTTCTAAGAAAGCAGTCCGTTTAATTTCATTCTAATATTTTTATTGTTCTTTAGGTCAACAAAGGAGACTCCTGCAAAAATGAAAAAAAAAAACAAGGAGTCCACACAAAAAAAATCAAGGAAAAAAATGGTGTCCACACAATTTTCACTTGGAAACCATGTAAGCTTCCTTTAATTAGTTCATAGCTCAGTTTTCCTCAGTTTGTTATGAACTTCTGTTATTTATGGCATATAGATGAACAAAATGACTAGATTCTAGTGGGCAGGGATAGGATAAAGGCCACAGTGCAGAAGTTGCACCATGATCGATATGCTCAGTTCCACTTCCAGGCTTAAATTTAGCTTTTATGTCAGGGGCGAATCCACGTACAAGGTAGTGGGGGCAAACGCCCCCACTCGATTTTTCAGCCTGCTTGTACTAGGCCCAAGATTAAAACAGTTGCCCCCACTCAGCCCAAGTTATTTGCCCCTGCTCGTTTAAAGCCCGTCTATGAGAAATAGATATGTTTTTTTAGGAATAGATATGCTATCAGCCCATCAGTCCATCTAGGGAGAATACGATAAGGCCTCGTGCATACGATCAGGTGGTTCTCGATTCGCTAGAAACGTACTCAGGTCTTTCAGAGTTTCAGATGCGTTCGTCGTGTGTGCTCGCGTGATGCCTTGACCAGCCGAAGCCGCCGTGCCGCCGCCTGCGGCTATAAGCTGCACATACATCCAGCGATCAGCCTCGATCTACACTGCGCACGCTGGCCGGCCGGCCGGTTCGGCATCCCCAAAGGAAGAAGTTGTACTGATCAATCATTCAATCAAGGTAAGCCCTAGGTTTAGTTCTCTTTTTCTTCTTCTAATTTCTACATTATTACTCTACTCTGATTTCCATGTTAAAAAATAGTAAATTGTATCAAATATTCATGTGTAAAATTATAATGCACAAATTGGTAATTAGGTCAATTGAATCTAGGTTCTCATAATAATTCGATATGAACAAGTTTGAGCACGTGGGAGTAGAATAAAATCTATAGTAATATTCTGCCTCCATTGTATCTTAATTTATTTAACCTTCAACTATTCGACATGGACAGGAAAGCTAAATGAAGTTATATATTGTGGCTTAAGAGGTTAGCTTACTTTTACTCTGGCAATGTATGTGATACGATTATCTTATAAGGAAATATGTGATTTTGCTTCTTACACAATATATCTATGCTTGTGTGATTTAAATGATAATTAGTGCGTATACATGTTTCTCAAAAAAAAAACATATACATCTTTGCCCCCTCTCGTTTTTCATTCTGGCTCCGCCCCTGTTTTATGTAGCATGGTAAATTATGGCCACTATATATATGTCTATATCCTCAAAATTATGATATTTCTTCTGGTTTTCAAAATTGCATGGACTAGGATTATATTCTGGTACTGTTGGAAGTGGAAAGATATAAACCAAGTATAAGAAATCTGAAGTAAAGAGAGATCTAATGAATTGAAATATATTGGAGTTAATAGCGATTATTGTATATTGGTACATAATGATCTATTTAGATAATCTTCGACCCAGTAACCGAATCCTTGGTACCACAGCTCTCCATGCAAATGGATACGTCAGGTAATTCTTTCCAATAACATTCTTCTATTAAAGGGAGGTGTCGTGGATTTATCACGGCAGATGTCCTAGCGAAAGGACTTAGTCGTGGAGCCATCGCTACGAGTTTACTTGAAGGGGTTAAAGCGGACACAAAGACACGAGGGTTTTATACTAGTTCGGCCCCTTCGATGAAGGTAAAAGCCTACGTCTAGTTGCGATGGAATTGATGTGGTCTTGATGGCTAGGGAGCAAACAAGCTTCGCCTAGACTCGAGTTGTCGTTCTCCCCCTGAACCGCAGCCGGGTCGTCCCCTTATATACACGGGTGACGCCCGTCGGTCCATAGAGTCCCAACCGGTCCATACTCGTATCCCGGTTGGTATCTCTCTGTTCCTAACTTACAATACAAGTTGCACATCAGGCCGGTTTACGGCTACAGGTTCTAAACCGGCTACAGGCCTTGGGCCTTCATCTGTTCATACCACTAATGAAGTTATCCCGGCCCAAGCAGGCCGGTTCACGCCTAGTGGTAATATCCTCAACATTAGGCCCCAGATTGATTTGAACTGGTTCATGTCAATCCCTCACAAAATCTGGTGTCTTGGACATCTTCAGGTAATTGGTAAACCGCCGTGTCGTCATCATTTCTGGTTGATGTAAGCCGGCATGACGTCATCATGACATTTTATCATTTATAACGCCCTCTTTTAACAATAGCTCCTGGATCCGCGCGCTTGACCTAGCTCTGTTGCCTTATAAATAAGACCGAAGGGTCATTTCTTTCCCTTTCCCTTCGTCCCTTCTTCTTCGTCATCCTCGCGTCGCCAGCCTTGGAGCTCCGCCACCGCCGTCGACCTCTGCCTCGTCTTGGGCCGCCGCATCAACCTGAACGTACCAGAGCATTGCGGCATCTTTCCGCATCTTCTCCGTTCCCGGTAAGCTTTCTCCTCTTCTTGACCTAGATCTGTTCTTAGGGTTCCATGTTCGTGCTGTGTTCGTCGCATGCTCATACCTGTTTTCTGACCTTGAATGAATCTGTGAATCCCTGCTGCGTTTAGCAGTAGTCTTTAAGCATCCACCTGTAGTTTCTCATCTAAGTCCATATATCTCTCGCACATACCCGCTCAATGGTTCACTTCTGTTTCTGCCTTACTCTTCGGAATATTTTCCATTTTTGTGAGCTCGCGGTAGATCCGCGGCTGTGATAAGATCATGTGAAACTTGTTTCTGCATACCTAGTTATCCATAGCTTCAATTTCTTCCGATGCTTAGGTCAGGCGGTTTAACTTATCATAGAAAAAAATTACTAAACCGGTATATACCATTAGTCCCCTGGTTGAACCGCCAGAATCCACATGATGCCGCATTGTGGAAGACCGGTTTATAGGTACTGTCCCCGGTTTATCGTAGTTTAGATCAACACCTTCTTTTACCCAGCGTGTTCTTGAACCGGATCACCTATTTCTTGTAGATCTCGCCATGGCCAAACAAGTGTATGAGTGCAATTGGGTTCCTTCTCGCGTCACGGAATCACAGTTGGATGATCTAGTCTTGATCGGCGCTTTAGACAGTAAAGATACGATCCACTGGAGGGTTCCTGGAAATGAATGTCCTCCCACCCCCCAGGAAGGAGAGGTTGTGGTCTTCGCAGATCACTTGGCCCGGGGCTTCAAACCGCCCGGCTCTAAATTTTACCGGGATGTGTTAGCCAATTTTCAGCTCCGTCCACAGGATATTGGCCCCAACTCTGTTACCAATCTATGCCACTTTCAAGTGCTCTCTGAGGTATACTTTCAAGAGGAGCCTTCAGTTGAGTTGTTTAGAGACCTCTTCCATTTAAACCGTCGCACTGAATTCACCGATGGCCCCAACATTGAATTGGGCGGTATGGCCATTCAGAAGAGGAAGGAGATCACTTATCCCCACGTCAAACTCCATACTTACCCCAAGGAGTGGAATGCAACTTGGTTTTATTGCAAGGATACCTCCCCTGACAATGAAAATCCCTTGCCTGGCTTCCGTCCGGAATGGCTCAACAACACGCACCCTTTTCCACAAAGACTAAGCGTGAAGGAAAGAATTAAATACGCTCCGCAACTGTCCAAGCTCCGAACTTTTATGGCCAACGGCTTAACGGGAATAGATCTTGCACGCTGTTGGATATCATGGAGCATACTGCCTCTGAGCCGGCGCTCCAGTTTGATGTGCAAGTATACTGATAGTGTCGATGACCCACTCCGACACACTAAAATCCAACTCCCCGATGATGAAGTCACAGAATCTGTAAAAAAGATGCTGAATGAACCGGAGCACCTCTGTGCTCAAACCGGTCTGCCTCCTTACTGCACCACCAACAAACCGCCAGCGGTAAGATTTTAATTGCTCTATTGTTGAACCGGTTACTGCTTTATCTGTTTGACATTTAATTACTGCTGATCCAGGGCGATAATCCGTTTTGGAGCAAGAAGCTTTCTCAAGACAAAACGGAGAAAGCAGGGCGGCCAATCCGTCCCAAGACCAAGGTTATCAAGAAGCCAGCTCACAAGAGAAAAGCCACCGCTTCATCTGATCCAGCTATTGATGACGATGTGGGTAACCTGGACCTTGAGGTAGAACTTGACTCGCTTAGCTTATTTTTTACACGCCTTATTGATGATGATGCTTGTCAGGACGACGCTGAAGCCAGCAATGCGGAATTCGTTGAGGTAACTATTCTCTCTTCCGATTCAGAAATCTTGCCTTTGCCAAAATTTCGACAGGCAAACCGGAAAGTTAAATTTTCTCATCCTCTTGCTTATTTGGATCCTAAATTTTTTATGAAGACTCGGCAACATGAAGCTCGCCGCACAACCCGGCACAGTGGCCAGGTAGTTACCTCCACCGGTTTACCAAACAGTCCGGTTCGAAAACGCCGCTCCGAGGTCTCTGACCTTTTTGTTGATTTATATCCTAAAGCGGGTTTCTTCCGTCAACCTCTTAACCCATCCGACTCCGATTATCAGGTTACTTCTCATTCATCTTCTGGTGAATCGTCGGCCACTCAGCTGCCACCGTTAAAAACGGTTCTTGGGTAAGCTAAGCTGAACATATGCTTCCATTACACTATGTAATGGCTTATGCTTCTCCTTGACTCTTTGATTTTCTTTCAGGGCCAAACCTAAACCGAGCAAGAAAGCCCGCCTGGATAAAGCGGCTGAAGAAGATGTAGCCCCAGAACATGACAAAACGCCAGATCTTGAAGCATTTGCTCCTGAGGATATTCCCAATGATCCTCCTTTACAAGACGATGCTATTCCCGAAGAGAGGCCTATTAATACTTCAGTCTCTGCTGACCCGCCTGTCAGCTCCGTCCGGATTGAGAAATCCCACAGTCCTGCCGACAAACCGATCACACTAACACAAACCCGCGAGTCCAAAGATGATGATGTTGTGATTACCGGTGTAGGCCGCTTTGAACCCGGGAATCCTGTCACCTTAACCAAGCATACCATAAAAGAGGATTTTTCCGCTCTGAATAAAGAAAAATGGGATGTTGAACTGGAGACATATGCTGCTCTGAGTGCCCAAGATCTTCATTCCGGCTATCTAAACCGGCTTTATACTAGCCGTGACTGTGAAGCTGGTCTGGTAAAAATGATGAGGGATAAATTTGAGGTAACTTACTTCTTTACTGACTGCCTTTGCATCAATCCTCCTAGCCCCCAAGGGTCGGTTTGTAGCCTTCGTCAAACCGGGACTTGAATATGATCCTCAACACTTTTGAAATCCATTAATATAGCCCCCAAGGGCCGGTTTAACTTAGCAGAATTAGACCGGGGCTCCAACAGAAAACTACCCTTAGAACATAATTTGAGCAAATAGCCATTAGCCCCCAAGTGCCAAGTTGAATACCTGTATTGAGCTTGGGACTTTGCAATCAAGTAACTTTTGAAAACTGAAGGTTCATTAGCCCCCAAGTATCAGGCGTATAACTTTGTTATGTGGTTGATACTTCAATTTCTTGGACCGCTTGTTTAAAGCTAAATGCTGTCTGTATGCAGGCTGAGGTGAGAATCAAGGAGGACCGGATTGCTGATTTGTAGGAGGCCTTGAAAACTCAACAAGCTGAAACAGACAAGGCAAAGGAAGAATTAACCAGCGCCTTGAGCACCGCTGAACAGCTGAAGGAAGGCTTCAAGAAAGAGCGGGCTGATTGGGCCACTGAGAAGGCCGCTTTAACCAAAAGAGCGGAAAATGCTGAAGCTGCCCTTAAACCGGTGGCGGATGAACTGACGTCCGTAAAGCGGCAAATACACTCCATGACCGCTGCGATCTTTGGTAAGCTCCTTTTAACTTTTGTGATAATTTGAACCTGCTGCAGCGTAAATCCGGTTTGAAACCGTCCCTATATTGTTGTAGGCACACGCATCGGGCACTTGGGAAACGATGTGCGGAAGAAACTGAAGGCTGCCTACACCTTAGTGGAACAATTATATACCGGAGCCCAGCGGATCATCACCACAGCCTCTCATCACAACCCGGCACCTTCTTTAATCCAGGACACTCTTAACATGTTGTCGATGCTTCCGGCCCGGATGGAGGAGCTGAAGAAATCTGCTGCTCGAACCGGAGCTATTAACGCCTTGATCCGGGCAAAGGCATGGGTGCCAGATTTCGACCCTGTGGAAGCATCTCAAGGCTATCCCAGCCTGAAGGAAGATGGCTCTGAATTCAACGAAGAGGATTTAAGGGCAATAAACCGTGCAGTGCGCCCTCTGGCTTGTCAGCTAGCTGAAGAGGCAGACTTGACGCATTATCAAGCACAATACAATGACCAGAACAAGCGAGTGCCTGCCCCAACTCTTGAAGCGGAGAATCTGATCCCTCCAATCCGTAAGCACACTTACGCTCCTGATATTGAACCGTCTTCCCTGATACATGAAGAGGCTGTTTTCCAAGCTTTAATGGGAATCGACTGGACCACTGTTGATTTCCAGCCAATGGGTAGGGACGAAGAAGCTGAAGCGGATGATGACGAGAAGCAGGCCTAAACTGGGAGCCGGTTTGTATAGCTGTCCTTGGAATCTTTCCAAAATAACAAATGATCTTTATTCGGGCACCGTGATGCCTTGTAACAGGATAGTTAATACTTCTATCTTCAATATGCCTTCGTGCATAAGTACTGAAGCTTTTGTTTGAAAAAACCTCCATTCATATTTCCTGCCATGTCTTGGCATGAAGCTGGTTTAGCCAAGCTTTGAAGCGGAGGTTTTATAAACCATTACCGTCAACAAGGGGGGAGAAAACAGCTCCCGTATAGACCGTACTGGGTCAATATAAACCCCCTTGTTACTCCATGATGTTAACAGGAAAAAAATAAAAATAAACCGGGCATACTTCTCCGGATTAAAGGGGAATCAAATCCATAGGCTGAACCAGAAAAACAAAAAGGTGTTTGTTGACATAAAAGGAATCCAACAAAAAACTAAGAACAAACAAGCCAGGAAAATACCATGGAAACCAAGGCAATGGTAAAAATTGTTTGCAAAAATATGCTATACTGAGCTGATCAGATGGTATTACGATGGTCGGACAGGACCAAGCCCCCAATAGGAGTGACAATGATTCAAGTCAGCCAGGTCCCCAAATGATTCGTGGCATATATGCCAGATCAAGAGGCGTGGCAATGGTTCGGGTTCGACCAAGCCCCCAAGTGATTTTGTGGCCTTAGGCCGACCAAGAGGCGTGACTGGTTCAGACTTGACCATGTCCCCAAGTGATCTGGTGGCTGTCGCCTATCAAAAGGTGTCGCGTTGGTTTGGACACGACCAAGGCCCCCAGTGATGTATAAAAAGCAAATGTCAAAGGGTAAACCGGAGTCCGCTTTAAAAACAGAGCCACTCCATGTAACCACGCATGATAAGAAAGACAGAGACCCCGCTTTAGCTGAGGCTCTGGTTTTATTATATCAAAGATAATATATACACTGTCATGATATGTACATAGATAGAGCCGATGGCTCAAGTGTAGTAAGGCCGAAGATGAGCTATATTCCACGGCCTGTTAGTCTCCTCTGATGTACGTGAGTCTTTATGCTCTCGAATATCAATCAGATAGTACGACCCATTGTGCAGATTCTTGCTGACCACGAAAGGTCCCTCCCAAGGTGGGGATAACTTGTGTATATCTGTTTGGTCTTGGATGAGCCGAAGCACCAAATCTCCTTCTTGAAAAGTTCTGGTTCTAACCCGGCGACTGTGATAGCGACGAAGATCTTGTTGGTAAATCGCCGAACGGGCAGCTGCTATATCATGCTCCTCGTCCAATAGGTCCAAAGCGTCTTGCCGTGCTGTCTCATTGTCCGCTTCGACATAAGCTGCCCCCCGAGGTGAATCATGCCGGATATCACTAGGGAGAACTGCCTCTGCTCTGTAGACCATGAAAAATGGCGTGTATCCTGTGGATCGGTTTGGCGTAGTATTGATACTCCATAGCACAGATGGTAGCTCTTCAACCCAACATCCTGGTGTTCTTTGCAATGGGACCATAAGCCGGGGTTTGATGCCTCGCAAGATCTCTTGATTAGCTCGTTCTGCCTGTCCATTGGACTGGGGGTGTGCCACTGACGACACGTCAAGCTGGATATGCTCTCGTTCACAGAACTCCTTCATAGCGCCCTTAGATAAATTGGTACCATTGTCAGTAATGATACTGTGTGGAAAGCCAAATCGGAAAATCACCTTTTTAATGAACTGCACCGCTGTTGCTGCATCACACTTGCTGACAGGCTCCGCTTCAACCCACTTGGTAAATTTGTCAACTGCCACCAAAAGGTGGGTTTTCTTATCCTTGGATCTTTTAAAAGGTCCGACCATATCCAGCCCCCAAGTTGCAAAGGGCCACGTTATTGGGATCATCCTTAATTCTTGATCCGGCACATGAGCACGCCTTGAAAATTTCTGACATCCATCACACCGTTTAACCAAGTCCTCCGCGTCAGCATGCGCTGTCAACCAGTAGAACCCGTGACGAAACGCCTTTGCCACCAGAGACTTTGAACCGGCGTGGTGTCCACAATCCCCTTCATGGATTTCTCTTAAGATTTCACAGCCTTCCTCAGGAGAAACACAACGTTGAAACGGCCCTGATACACTGCGACGATGCAATTCACCATTGACAATCGTCATAGACTTGGATCGCCGGACTATTTACCTGGCTAGAATCTCATCCTCTGGTAACTCCCCCCGGTTCATGTACATAAGATAAGGAACTGTCCAATCCGGAATAGCAGGCAATGCTGCCACCAATTGAGCCTCCGGATCAGGAATAGCCAAATCCGCTTCACCTGGGAGCTTGACTGACGGGTTGTGCAGTACGTCCAGAAAGATATTAGGCGGGACCGGTTTGCGCTGAGAGCCCAAACGGCTTAAAGCATCCGCCGCTTCATTCTTCCGACGGTCCACATGATCCACTTGATAACCCTGGAAGCAACCCGCAATATTATCCACCTCCCGACGATATGCAGTCATGAGCGGGTCCCTAGAATCCCAAGTGCCAGACACCTGTTGAACCACAAGATCCGAGTCACCGAAGCACTTAACCCGGCTTAAGTTCATCTCTTTAGCCATCCGGAGACCATGGAGCAAGGCTTCATACTCACCTGCATTATTAGTGCAAGGGAACATTAAGCGGAGAACATAACAAAACTTATCGCCTCGTGGGGAAGTTAACACGACTCCAGCCCCCGAGCCTTCCAGTTGCCTGGATCCATCAAAATGAATAGTCCAATATGTGTGATCCGGCTTCTCCTCTGGTGCTTGTAGCTCCGTCCAGTCATTGATGAAATCAACAAGTGCTTGAGACTTCACCGCCGTCCGAGGCACATACTTCAGTCCGTGTGGCCCAAGCTCTATAGCCCACTTGGCAATCCGGCCAGTCGCCTCCCGGTTTTGTATGATATCACCCAAGGGAGCTGAACTGACCACTATGATGGGGTGCCCTTGAAAATACTGCTTCAACTTCCGACTGGCCATGAAAACACCATAGACCAGCTTCTGCCAATGCGGATACCTTTGCTTGGATTCAATAAGCACCTCGCTGATATAATAAACCGGCCGCTGAACCGGATATTCCTTGCCTGCCTCCTTGCGTTCCACCACAATAGCCACGCTAACTGCCCGAGCATTGGCTGCTACGTATAATAATAGTGGCTCCTTGTCGACCAGAGCTGCAAGAACAGGCGGATTGGCTAACTGCCGCTTCAAGTCCTCAAATGCTTCATCAGCAGCCGGACTCCAAATGAAATGGTCTGTCTTCCTCAGCATTTGGTACAAAGGAATGGCCTTCTCTCCGAGGCGGCTGATAAACCGGCTTAGTGCGGCGATTCGGCCCGCCAAACGCTGAACATCATTGATGCACTTCGGTTTAGCCAGGGAGGTGATAGCTGTAATCTTCTCCGGATTAGCCTCAAATCCTCTATTAGACACCAGGAAACCCAGTAACTTGCCTGCCGGAACACCAAAGACACACTTGGCCGGATTAAGCATCATCTTGTAAACCCGCAAGTTGTCAAAGGTTTCCTTCAAGTCATCCACCAGCGTCTCCTTCTGCCTTGACTTTACTACAATATCATCCACATAGGCGTGCACATTGCGGCCGATCTGTTTATGCAGGCAATTCTGTACACACCGTTGATAGGTGGCTTGGGCACTCTTGAGTCCGAAGGGCATAGATACATAGCAGGAGGCTCCAAAGGGAGTAATAAACGCTGTTTTCTCCTGGTCCTTAACCGCCATTTTGATCTGATGATATCTAGAGTATGCATCTAAAAAACTCAAACGCTCACAACCCGCCGTGGCATCAATGATCTGGTCAATGCAGGGGAGGGCAAAAGGATCCGCTGGACAGGCCCTGTTAAGATCTGTATAATCCACACACATACGCCAAGTGCCATTTTTCTTAAGAACCAGCACCGGATTAGCAAGCCACTCTGGATGGAACACCTCAATGATAAAGCCAGCTGCCAAAAGCCTGGCCACTTCCTCTCCAATGGCCTTTCGCCTTTCTTTGTTAAACCGGCGGAGGAATTGTTTCACCGGTTTATATCTAGGATCCACATTAAGAGTGTGCTCAGCGAGTTCCCTCGGTACACCTGGCATGTCGGATGGTTTCCATGCGAAGATGTCCCGATTCTCACGGATGAACTCGACGAGCACGCTTTCCTATTTGGGATCCAAATTGGCACTGACAGTGAACTGCTTAGATGAATCGCCGGGCATGAAGTCAACAAGCTTGGTCTCAGCTGTCGATTTGAACTTCAGATCTGAATCATGCTCTGTAGTCGGCTTCTTCAAAGGAGTCATATCCGCCGGATCAACATTGTCCTTATAATACTTCAACTCCTCCGTGGCACAGACCGACTCTGCATAAGCCGCATCATCTTCCTCACATTCCAAAGCGACCCTACGGCTCCCATGAACCGTTATTGTCCCCTTGTAACCCGGCATCTTGAGCTGCAAGTAGATATAACAAGGCCGCGCCATGAACTTGGCGTAAGCCGGCCGGCCAAACAAGGCATGATATGGGCTCCGGATCTTCACCACCTCAAATGTTAGTTTTTCCGACCGGGAGTCGTGCTCGTCCCCAAAAGCCACGTCCAGGGCTATCTTACCAACAGGATATGCAGATTTGCCAGGGCACCACACCATGGAACACCGTATTAGACGGTCTGAGATCTTTGTCTGTTAAACCCATGCGGCGGAATGTATCATAGTACAGTATGTTAATACTGCTTCCTCCATCCATGAGTACCTTGGTGAATTTATAACCCCCCACCTGAGGGTCCACCACTAATGCTAGCTGGCCCGGATTATCAACCCGGGGCGGGTGATCCTCTCTGCTCCACACGATAGGCTGCTCCGACCAGCGCAAGTAACGTGGTAAGGCCGGTTCAACAGAATTCACCGCTCGCTTGTGGAGTTTTCGGTCGCGTTTATCCAAGCTAGTTGTGAAAACATGATATTGCCCATTGTTCAACTATTTTGGCTGGCTCTGATAACCCGACTGCTGCTGCTGCTGCTGTTGGCCGTTCTGATTATTCTGGTGATTGTGACCGCCCTGATTGCGACCTGAACCGGAAGCTCCATCGTGATCCGGCCCATGAAAACCGGATCCTGAACCGCCACCTGACCCGTGATCATACCGGAAGGCATTAGAGTTTTTAAACTCCTGCATGATATAACAATCCTTCCAAAGATGGTTAGCCGGCGCCTCCTTCGTCCCGTGCTTCGGGCAAGGCTGATTCATCAAATAACTCAAGCGGCTTGCGTTAGGATTGGGAGCCCCATTACGATTTGCCGCTTTACCTCTGCACCGCTGCCCCCTGTCCTGTGCATTAGTGTTGGCCACAAAGTCCATGCTGCCATCCGCCTTGCGCTTGCCTCCATTTCCATGACCCACCGGTTTGTACTGCTGCTGTTTGGACTTGCTATTCTTCCTTCCCTTCCCTGCTTCATCATCATCAGTCTCGGGATCCTTGGTACTGTCCGAATCAGCATACTTTACTAGAGCGGCCATGAGGGTTCCCATGTCATTACAGAACCGCTTCATGCGTCCCAATTTCAATTTTAAAGGCTCAAACCGGCAGTTGCCTTCCAGGGTTAAGATCGCAGAGTCAGCATTAATCCTGTCGGACGAGTGCAAAATTTCCGAAATGCGGCGCACCCAATGGGTCGTTGATTCTCCTTCCCCCTGGACACAAGCCGCCAGGTCTACTATGGACTTGGGCTGCTTACATGTATCCTTGAAATTCTGGATAAACCGGGCCCGCAACTGGGCCCATGAGCCGACAAAATTGGGCGGTAGGCTCTTCAACCAGGTACGAGCCGTGCCTTCAAGCATCATGGTGAAATATTTTGCACACGCGGTCTCATCCACGTCTAACATCTCCATGGCCATCTCATAACTCTCTATCCACCCTTCAGGGGATAAATCAGCAGTGTAATTCGGCACCTTGCGTGGACCCTTGAAATCTTTGGGCAGGCGCACATTGCGTAAAGCGGGGATTAAACAAGGCACTCCCAAAGCGGATGCGACTCCTGGTCCGGCGAAGGTGGTAGGGCGAACCGGTGTAAGTTGACCCACATCATCCTGTGCTGCTAACTCGGCCTCCCTCCGTGCCTGGGCCCGGTCCACCACATCCTGAGCATCGCGAACACCACCTGCCAAGTTATTGCCACGGGCCGCTTCACGGCCTCGCGCATTGCTCGATATGGCCGGTTCATCCAAGCGCCTGCTATAGCCCCGGCTTGGACGGGGCGTAGAATGAATCCGATCACGGCTGTATGAATATGCTTCCTGCTGAATCAGCGCGGTCCGGAGAAGCTCCTTAACCCGGCGTGTCTCTATCGCTTGTGGAGAGTCCCCTTCAACTGGGATAGCCTCTGCTGAATCAGCGCGGTCCGGAGAAGCTCCTTAACCCAGCGTGTCTCTATCGCTTGCGGAGAGTCCCCTTCAACTGGGATAGCCTCTAATCGCGCGACAGCTGCAACAAGGTTGTCCATAGGATTAGAATAATGACCTGGGGGCGTCTGGACCGGCGGAAGAATCACAATGTTCTGCTGAGGAGGTTCCATCAGGCGAGGTTGGACCTGTTGGAAATATGCCCTAGAGGCAATAATAAATTGATTATTATTATATTTCCTTGTTCATGATAATCGTTTATTATCCATGCTAGAATTGTATTGATAGGAAACTCAGATACATGTGTGGATACATAGACAACACCATGTCCCTAGTAAGCCTCTAGTTGACTAGCTCGTTAATCAATAGATGGTTACGGTTTCCTGACCATGGACATTGGATGTCGTTGATAACGGGATCACATCATTAGGAGAATGATGTGATGGACAAGACCCAATCCTAAGCCTAGCACAAGATCATGTAGTTCGTATGCTAAAGCTTTTCTAATGTCAAGTATCATTTCCTTAGACCATGAGATTGTGCAACTCCCGGATACCGTAGGAGTGCTTTGGGTGTGCCAAACATCATAACGTAACTGGGTGGCTATAAAGGTACACTACGGGTATCTCTGAAAGTGTCTGTTGGGTTGGCACGAATCGAGATTGGGATTTTGTCACTCCGTGTAAACGGAGAGGTATCTCTGGGCCCACTCGGTAGGACATCATCATAATGTGCACAATGTGACCAAGGGGTTGATCACGGGATGATGTGTTACGGAACGAGTAAAGAGACTTGCCGGTAACGAGATTGAACAAGGTAACGGTATACCGACGATCGAATCTCGGGCAAGTACCATACCGCTAGACAAAGGGAATTGTATACGGGATTGATTGAGTCCTTGACATCGTGGTTCATCCGATGAGATCATCGTGGAACATGTGGGAGCCAACATGGGTATCCAGATCCCGCTGTTGGTTATTGACCGGAGAACATCTCGGTCATGACTACATGTCTCCCGAACCCGTAGGGTCTACACACTTAAGGTTCGATGACGCTAGGGTTATAAAGGAAGTTTGTATGTGGTTACCGAATGTTGTTCGGAGTCCCGGATGAGATCCCGGACGTCACGAGGAGTTCCGGAATGGTCCGGAGGTAAAGATTTATATATAGGAAGTCCTGTTTCGGCCATCGGGACAAGTTTCGGGGTCATCGGTATTGTACCGGGACCACCGGAAGGGTCCCGGGGGCCCACCGGGTGGGGCCACCTGCCCCGTGTTGGAAATATGCCCTAGAGGCAATAATAAATTGATTATTATTATATTTCCTTGTTCATGATAATCGTTTATTATCCATGCTAGAATTGTATTGATAGGAAACTCAGATACATGTGTGGATACATAGACAACACCATGTCCCTAGTAAGCCTCTAGTTGACTAGCTCGTTGATCAATAGATGGTTACGGTTTCCTGACCATGGACATTGGATGTCGTTGATAACAGGATCACATCATTAGGAGAATGATGTGATGGACAAGACCCAATCCTAAGCCTAGCACAAGATCATGTAGTTCGTATGCTAAAGCTTTTCTAATGTCAAGTATCATTTCCTTAGACCATGAGATTGTGCAACTCCCGGATACCGTAGGAGTGCTTTGGGTGTGCCAAACGTCACAACGTAACTGGGTGGCTATAAAGGTATACTACGGGTATCTCTGAAAGTGTCTGTTGGGTTGGCACGAATCGAGATTGGGATTTTGTCACTCCATGTAAACGGAGAGGTATCTCTGGGCCCACTCGGTAGGACATCATCATAATGTGCACAATGTGACCAAGGGGTTGATCACGGGATGATGTGTTACGGAACAAGTAAAGAGACTTGCCGGTAACGAGATTGAACAAGGTATCGGTATACCGACGATCGAATCTCGGGCAAGTACCATACCGCTAGACAAAGGGAATTGTATACGGGATTGATTGAGTCCTTGACATCGTGGTTCATCCGATGAGATCATCGTGGAACATGTGGGAGCCAACATGGGTATCCAGATCCCGCTGTTGGTTATTGACCGGAGAACATCTCGGTCATGACTACATGTCTCCCGAACCCGTAGGGTCTACACACTTAAGGTTCGATGACGCTAGGGTTATAAAGGAAGTTTGTATGTGGTTACCGAATGTTGTTCGGAGTCCCGGATGAGATCTCGGACGTCACGAGGAGTTCCGGAATGGTCCGGAGGTAAAGATTTATATATAGGAAGTCCTGTTTCGGCCATCGGGACAAGTTTCGGGGTCATCGGTATTGTACCGGGACCACCGGAAGGGTCCCGGGGGCCCACCGGGTGGGGCCACCTGCCCCGGGGGCCACATGGGCTGTAGGGGGTGCGCCTTGGCCTACATGGGCCAAGGGCACCAGCCCCTAGAGGCCCATGCGCCAAGATATAGGAAAAAGGGGAGAGTCCTAAAGGGGGAAGGCACCTCCGAGGTGCCTTGGGGAGGATGGACTCCTCCCCCCCTCTTAGCCGCACCCCTTCCTTGGAGGAGGGGGCAAGGCTGCGCCTCCCCCCTCTCCCCTGCCCCTATATATAGTGGAGGGGAGGGAGGGCATCCATACCTGAGCCCTTGGCGCCTCCCTCCCTCCTGTGACACCTCCTCCTCTCCGTAGGTGCTTGGCGAAGCCCTGCAGGATTGCCACGCTCCTCCATCACCACCACGCCGTTGTGCTGCTACTGAATGGAGTCTTCCTCAACCTCTCCCTCTCTCCTTGCTGGATCAAGGCGTGGGAGACATCGTCGAGCTGTACGTGTGTTGAACGCGGAGGTGCCGTCCGTTCGGCACTAGGATCATCGGTGATCTGAATCACGACGAGTACGACTCCATCAACCCCGTTCACTTGAATGCTTCCGCTTAGCGATCTACAAGGGTATGTAGATGCACTCTCCTTCCCCTCGTTGCTAGTCTCTCCATAGATAGATCTTGGTGACACGTAGGAAAATTTTGAATTTCTGCTACGTTCCCCAACAGTGGTATCAGAGCTAGGTCTATTGCGTAGATTCTTTGCACGAGTAAAACACAAAGTAGTTGTGGGCGTCGATATTGTTCAATATGCTTGCCGTTACTAGTCTTATCTTGATTCGTCGGCATCGTGGGATGAAGCGGCCCGGACCAACCTTACACGTACGCTTACGTGAGACCGGTTCCACCGACAAACATGCACTAGTTGCATAAGGTGGCTGGCGGGTGTCTGTCTCTCCCACTTTAGTCGGATCGGATTCGATGAAAAGGGTCCTTATGAAGGGTAAATAGCAATTGGCATATCACGTTGTGGTTCATGCGTAGGTAAGAAACGTTCTTGCTAGAAACCCATAGCAGCCACGTAAAACATGCAAACAACAATTAGAGGACGTCTAACTTGTTTTTGCAAGGTATGCTATGTGATGTGATATGGCCAAAAAGGATGTGATGAATGATATATGTGATGTATGAGATTGATCATGTTCTTGTAATAGGAATCACGACTTGCATGTCGATGAGTATGACAACCGGCAGGAGCCATAGGAGTTGTCTTTATTTATTTGTGACCTGCGTGTCAACTTAAACGTCATGTAATTACTTTACTTTATTGCTAACCGTTAGCCATAGTAGTAGAAGTAATAGTTGGCGAGGCAACTTCATGAAGACACGATGATGGAGATCATGATGATGGAGATCATGGTGTCATGCCGGTGACGATGATGATCATGAAGCCCCGAAGATGGAGATCAAAAGGAGCAAAGTGATGATGGCCATATCATGTCACTATTTGATTGCATGTGATGTTTATCATGTTTATACATCTTATTTGCTTAGAACGACGGTAGTAAATAAGATGATCCCTTACAACAATTTCAAGAAGTGTTCTCCCCTAACTGTGCACCGTTGCGACAGTTTGCTGTTTCAAAACATCACGTGTTGATCGGGTGTTTTATTCAGACGTTCAAATACAACGGTTGTTGACGAGCCTAGCATGTACAGACATGGCCTCGGAACACATGCAAAACACTTAGGGTTAACTTGACGAGCCTAGCATGTACAGACATGGCCTCGGAACACGGAGACCGAAAGATCGAACATGAGTCGTATAGAAGATACGATCAACATGAAGATGTTCACCGATGATGACTAGTCCGTCTCACGTGATGATCGGACACGGCCTAGTTTGACTCGGATCATGTAATCACTTAGATGACTAGAGGGATGTCTATCTGAGTGGGAGTTCATAAGATGAACTTAATTATCCTGAACATAGTCAAAAGGTTTTTGCAAATTATGTCGTAGCTCACAATGTAGTTCTACTGTTTAGATATGTTCCTAGAGAAAAATTAGTTGAAAGTTGATAGTAGCAATTATGCGGACTAGGTCCGTAAACTGAGGATTGTCCTCATTGCTTCATAGAAGGCTTATGTCCTTAATGCACCGCTCAGTGTGCTGAACCTCGAACATTGTCTGTGGTTGTTGCGAACATCTGACATACACGTTTTGATAACTACGTGATAGTTCAGTTAAACGGTTTAGAGTTGAGGCACCAAAGACGTTTTTGAAACATCGCGAAACATATGAGATGTTTTGAGGGCTGAAATTGGGATTTCAGGCTCGTGCCCATGTCAAGAGGTATAAGACCTCCGATGACTTTCTTAACCTGCAAACTAAGGAGAAAAGCTCAATTGTTGAGCTTGTGCTCAGATTGTCTAAGTACAACAATCATTTGAATCGAGTGGGAGTTGATCTTCCAGATAAGACAGTGATGGTTCTCCAAAGTCATTGCCACCAAGCTGTTAGAGCTTCGTGATGAACTATAACATATCAGGGATAGATGTGATGATCCTTGAGGTATTCGCGATGTTTGACACCGCGAAAGTAGAAATCAAGAAGGAGCATCAATTGTTGATGGTTGGTGAAACCACTAGTTTCAAGAAGGGCAAGGGAACAAAGGGATACTTCATGAAACGGCAATTCAGCTGCTGCTCTAGTGAAGAAACCGAAGGTTGAACCCAAACCCGAGACTAAGTGCTTCTGTAATAAGGGGAACAACCACTAGAGCAGAATTACCCTAGATACTTGGTAGATAAGAAGGCTGGCAAGGTCGATAGAAGTATATTGGATATACATTGTGTTAATGTGTACTTTGCTAGTACTCCTAGTAGCACCAGGGTATTAGATACCGGTTCGGTTGCTAAGTGTTAGTAACTCGAAATAAAAGCTACGGAATAAAACGGAGACTGGCTAAAGGTGAGCTGACGATATGTGTTGGAAGTTTTTCCAAGCTTGATATGATCAAGCATCGCACGCTCCCTCTACCAAAGAGATTGGTGTTAAACCTAAATAATTGTTATTTGGTGTTTGCATTGAGCATAGACATGATTGGATTACGTCTATCGCAATACGGTTATTCATTTAAGGAGAATAATGGTTACTCTGTTTATTTGAATAATACCTTCAATGGTCTTACACCTAAAATGAATGGTTTATTAAATCTTGATCGTAGTGATACACATGTTCATGCCAAAAGATAGTAATGATAGTACCACCTACTTGTGGCACTGCCACGTAAGTCATATCGGTATAAAACGCATGAAGAAGCTCCATATTGATGGATCTTTGGACTCACTCGTTTTGAAAAGTTTGAGACATGCGAACCATGTCTATTGGTGTATATGCATGAAGAAACTCCATGCAAATGGACCGTTTTGACTCACTTGATTTTGAATCACTTGGGACATGCAAATCATACCACATGGGCAAGATGACTGAAAAGCCTCGTTTTTCAGTAAGATGGAACAAGATAGCAACTTGTTGGAAGTAATACATTTTGATGTGTACAGTCCAATGAGTGCTGAGGCATGTAGTGGATATTGTTATGTTCTTACTTCACAGATAATTTGAGTGGATGTTGAGTACATTTACTTGATGAATCATGAGTCTGAATTATTGAAAGGTTCAAGTAATTTCAGAGTGAAGTAGAAGATCATTGTGACAAGAGGATAAAATGTCTATGATATGATCATAGAGATGAATATCTGAATCACGAGTTTGGCACAGAATTAAGACATTGTGGAAATTGTTTCACAACTAATACAGCCTGGAACACCATAGTGTGATGGTGTGTCCGAACATCATAACTGCACCCTATTGGATATGATGCATACCATGATGTCTCTTATCGAATTACCACGATAGTTTATGGGTTAGGCATTAGAGACAACCACATTCACTTTAAATAGGGCACCACATAATTTCGTTGAGACGACACCGTATGAACTATGGTTTGGAGAAACCTAAGTTGCCGTTTCTTAAAAGTTTGGGGCTGCGACGCTTATGTGAAAAAGTTTCAGGCTGATAAGCTCGAACCCAAAGCGAATAAATGCATCTTCATAGGACACCCAAAACAGTTGGGTATACCTCCTGTCTCAGATCCGAAAGCAATAAGGGATTGTTTCTAGAATCGGGTCCTTTCTCGAGGAAAAGTTTTTCTCGAAAGAATTGAGTGGGAGGATGGTGGAGACTTGATGAGGTTATTGAACCGTCACTTCAACAAATGTGTAGCAGGGCACAGGAAGTTGTTCCTGTGGCACCTACACCAATTGAAGTGGAAGCTTATGATAGTGATCATGAAGTTTCGGATCAAGTCACTACCGAACCTCGTAGGGTGACAAGGATACGTACTACTTCAGAGTGGTACAGTAATCCTGTCTTGGAAGTCATGTTGCTAGACAACAATGAACCTACGAGCTATGGAGAAGCGATGGTGGGCCCGGATTCCGATAAATGGCTCGAGGCCATGTAATCCGAGAGAGGATCCATATATGAAAACAAAGTGTAGACTTTGGAAGAACTACTTGATGGTCGTAAGGCTGTTGAGTACAGATGGATTTTGAAAGGAAGACAGACAATGATGGTAAGTGTCACCATTGAAGAAAGCTCGACTTGTCGTTAAGAAGTTTCCCGACAAGTTCAAGGAGTTGAGTGCGGTGAGACTTTCTCACTCGTAGCGATGCTAAGAGTCTGTTGGAATTATATTAGCAATTACTGCATCATTTATGAAATCTTGCAGATAGGATGTCAAAACATTGTTTCCTCGACGATTTTTGAGGAAAGGTTGTATGTGATACAACCGGAAGGTTTTGTCCATCCTGAAATATGCTAATAAGTATGCAAAGCTCCAGCAATCCTTCTGAGGACTGGAGTGAACATCTCGGAGTTGGAATGTATGCTTTGATGATGATCAAAGATTTTGGGTGTATACAAAGTTTATGAGAAACTTGTATTTCCAAAGAAGTGAGTGGGAGCACTATAGAATTTCTGATGAGTATATGTTGTTGACATAATAATGATCAGAAATGACATAGAATTTCTGGAAAGCATATAGGGTTATTTGGAAAGTGTTTTCAATGGAAAACCTGGATTAAGCTACTTGAACATTGAGCATCAAGATCTATAAGGATAGATCAAAACGCTTAATAGTACTTTCAAATGAGCACATGCCTTGACGTGATCTTGAAGGTGTTCAAGATGGATCAGTCAAAGAAGGAGTTCTTGCCTGAGTTGTAAGGTATGAAGTTAAGACTTAAAGCTCGACCATGGCAGAATAGAGAGAAAGGAACGAAGGTCGTCCCCTATGCTTAAGACATAGGCTCTACAGTATGCTATGCTGTGTATCGCACCTGAAGTGTGCTTCACCATGAGTCAGTCAAGGGGTACAAGAGTGATCCAAGAATGGATCACAGGACAGCGGTCAAAGTTATCCTTAGTAACTAGTGGACTAAGGAATTTTCTCAATTATGGAGGTGGTAAAAGAGTTCGTCGTAAAGGGTTACGTCGATGCAAGCTTAACACCTATCCGGATAGCTCTGATTAGAGATACCGGATACGTATAATGGAGCAACAATTTAGAATAGCTCCAAGTAGAACAGTTATTTGGAATAGCTCCAAATAGAATGTGGTAGCTGCATCTAGGAGATGACATAGAGATTTGTAAAGCACACACGGATCTGAAAGGTTCAGACCCGTTGACTATAACCTCTCTCACAAGCATAACATGATCAAACCCAGAACTCATCGAGTGTTAATCACATGGTAAATGTGAACTAGATTATTGACTCTAGTAAACTCTTTGGGTGTTAGTCACATGGGGATGTGACCTTGAGTGTTAATCACATATCGATGTGAACTAGATTATTGACTCTAGTGCAAGTGGGAGACTGTTGGAAATATGCCCTAGAGGCAATAATAAATTGATTATTATTATATTTCCTTGTTCATGATAATCATTTATTATCCATGCTAGAATTGTATTGATAGGAAACTCAGATACATGTGTGGATACATAGACAACACCATGTCCCTAGTAAGCCTCTAGTTGACTAGCTCTTTAATCAATAGATGGTTACGGTTTCCTGACCATGGACATTGGATGTCGTTGATAACGGGATCACATCATTAGGAGAATGATGTGATGGACAAGACCCAATCCTAAGCCTAGCACAAGATCATGTAGTTCGTATGCTAAAGCTTTTCTAATGTCAAGTATCATTTCCTTAGACCATGAGATTGTGCAACTCCCGGATACCGTAGGAGTGCTTTGGGTGTGCCAAACGTCACAACGTAACTGGGTGGCTATAAAGGTACACTACGGGTATCTCTGAAAGTGTCTGTTGGGTTGGCACGAATCGAGATTGGGATTTTGTCACTCCGTGTAAACGGAGAGGTATCTCTGGGCCCACTCGGTAGGACATCATCATAATGTGCACAATGTGACCAAGGGGTTGATCACGGGATGATGTGTTACGGAACGAGTAAAGAGACTTGCCGGTAACGAGATTGAACAAGGTAACGGTATACCGACGATCGAATCTCGGGCAAGTACCATACCGCTAGACAAAGGGAATTGTATACGGGATTGATTGAGTCCTTGACATCGTGGTTCATCCGATGAGATCATCGTGGAACATGTGGGAGCCAACATGGGTATCCAGATCCCGCTGTTGGTTATTGACCGGAGAACATCTCAGTCATGACTACATGTCTCCCGAACCCGTAGGGTCTACACACTTAAGGTTCGATGACGCTAGGGTTATAAAGGAAGTTTGTATGTGGTTACCGAATGTTGTTCGGAGTCCCGGATGAGATCCCAGACGTCACGAGGAGTTCCGGAATGGTCTGGAGGTAAAGATTTATATATAGGAAGTCCTGTTTCGGCCATCGGGACAAGTTTCGGGGTCATCGGTATTGTACCGGGACCACCGGAAGGGTCCCGGGGGCCCACCGGGTGGGGCCACCTGCCCCGGGGGCCACATGGGCTGTAGGGGGTGCGCCTTGGCCTACATGGGCCAAGGGCACCAGCCCCTAGAGGCCCATGCGCCAAGATATAGGAAAAAGGGGAGAGTCCTAAAGGGGGAAGGCACCTCCGAGGTGCCTTGGGGAGGATGGACTCCTCCCCCCCTCTTAGCCGCACCCCTTCCTTGGAGGAGGGGGCAAGGCTGCGCCTCCCCCCTTTCCCCTGCCCCTATATATAGTGGAGGGGAGGGAGGGCATCCATACCTGAGCCCTTGGCGCCTCCCTCCCTCCTGTGACACCTCCTCCTCTCCCGTAGGTGCTTGGCGAAGCCCTGCAGGATTGCCACGCTCCTCCATCACCACCACGCCGTTGTGCTGCTACTGGATGGAGTCTTCCTCAACCTCTCCCTCTCTCCTTGCTGGATCAAGGCGTGGGAGACATCGTCGAGCTGTACGTGTGTTGAACGCGGAGGTGCCGTCCGTTCGGCACTAGGATCATCGGTGATCTGAATCACGACGAGTACGACTCCATCAACCCCGTTCACTTGAACGCTTCCGCTTAGCGATCTATAAGGGTATGTAGATGCACTCTCCTTCCCCTCGTTGCTAGTCTCTCCATAGATAGATCTTGGTGACACGTAGGAAAATTTTGAATTTCTGCTACGTTCCCCAACAGGACCGTCCCCCCTGGTCCTGGTGCCTCAATCCGGTTTGTCTCCAGGTGCTGCGGCGGATTACTGGATCCAGCTCCTGGAGTGTGAAAGAGATTCCGGGGATCAAACCCTAACGGCAGGCGTGATCTGTGCTTCCGCTTTAAGACCTCATGTGATGCGTTCTGGTCAAGCATGAGCTTATAAGCCTGGGCGTCCAAAGCGGCCCGCTCCGCGGCCATCCTGTCTTTTTCTGCGGCCAGATCCGCTTTGGCTTGCATGATCTGCTCTCTCACCTTTGCAATTTCTGCATTATGGGCCTCCTGATCTGCCGGATTGTCCTCTGCCATAAGCGCGGCTAGTGCATCAAACAGATCAGATAGAACTTGAACCGGCGGGCGCACAAGGCCTCCTGCCCCTGCTGCTGCTGCCACTGCTGATCCGGAGAGCATCGCTGCGGCGGTCGAAGAGTGATTCGCCGCCTGTGTGCCGGCCATGAATATTCCAACCCGGTTGACCTGGCCTGGGGGGTCCGGAATACTGTCGCCATCGGAACAGCCCCTAACCTGGTCGTCTTGTAACTGGTATAGTGATTCGGTCTCTCCGGTCGAGGACTCGTCGCTGGAATAGACGACGGTCTCGCCACCGTGTTCTGACTCGTCCTCACGCCCTCCTCCGTGGATGACTCCAACGAAGGCACGCTTCACGGCCGGTTTAGCCTGGGTAGATCTCGCACGCTGAGCCGTCTCGACGAGGTCGATGTAGATGTCCGGCTCAGGCCCCGGCTCACCGATCTTGCCGATGAAAACGTGTATGCCACCAAAGGGGACCCGGTACCGGTACTCAATCGAATCGGCCTCGGGACCCCATCCTGCGTCGTCGATGTAGATCTTGCCACGACGACTCTTGGTCATCTGGCCCACAGCATAGCCTTCGAGTCCTTTGAGCTTGCCCTCCAAGATCGTCAAACCATCGTGCGATACCCCCGCGGTGGGCGCCAACTGTCGTGGATTTGTCACGGCAGATGTCCTAGCGAAAGGACTTAGTCGTGGAGCCATCGCTACGAGTTTACTTGAAGGGGTTAAAGCGGACACAAAGACACGAGGGTTTTATACTAGTTCGGCCCCTTCGATGAAGGTAAAAGCCTACGTCTAGTTGCGATGGAATTGATGTGGTCTCGATGGCTAGGGAGCAAACAAGCTTCGCCTAGACTCGAGTTGTCGTTCTCCCCCTGAACCGCCGCTGGGTCGTCCCCTTATATACACGGGTGACGCCCGTCGGTCCATAGAGTCCCAACCGGTCCATACTCGTATCCCGGTTGGTATCTCTCTGTTCCTAACTTACAATACAAGTTGCACATCAGGCCGGTTTACGGCTACAGGTTCTAAACCGGCTACAGGACTTGGGCCTTCATCTGTTCATACCACTAATGAAGTTATCCCGGCCCAAGCAGGCCGGTTCACGCCTAGTGGTAATATCCCCAACAGGAGGGATGCCTTTTCTCAATAGTGATTGAAACAGTCCCTGAAGTTAAAGGAAATTGCTCACCATACAATCGATAAGTAGGAAAAAAACATCGATCCTCCCATACTCCATTTGGCATGCCGCTGCCCGAGGTAGCTTACTGTTTTTATACTTACAAAAAGTTTTTCGAGTCATAAATAATTTTATATCTGTTGCAATGCACGGGCCCTTTTGCTAGTCTTTCCCTAATAATAAAGCACGTATTGACTCCGTGGGTTCACCGTCACAATACGCCTCCCTACCTCGACGACGTCCGATCCGGCGCCAGCGAAGGGCCTGTGAGAGTTTGTGTCCCCATATCGGTTGGTTCCCTTCAGATCTTGGCAGTTGGTGTGTCTTTCAAGGAGTACTTTTGGCTGGCGTTTGGTGTGGCGACCACGACATCTTCTTCTGTGTTCTTCTGTGGCTTATCCCGGTTTCTCCAACCCTCTGATCTGGTGGTGGTGGATTGCAAGCTTGTTCTGCTTGGGGTGATGCTCCAGTCGATGCTGCTTCAACGACTTTTAGATCTCGTCTCAAGGGGCGAGTGGCTATTGCGGTCTTCAAAGCCTTGTGTATGGTGATTATATGGTAATAAATTTAAATTACCCCAAAGGCTATCAATCCAGGTATGGTAAGGCCATAACTTGGGAAATATCAAATATGGTAATAAATTCAAATTACCACCAGGTATGGTAAGGCTATCCATGTATAGTAATAAATCATATAGTAATAAATCATAATTAATTCACGTATAGTAATAAATCAATCCAGGTATGGTAAGGTCATAACTCAGGAAATTTTGAATATCGTAATTATATGGTAATAAATTTAAATTACCCCAAAGGCTATCAATCCAGGTATGGTAAGGCCATAACTCGGGAAATATCGAATATGGTAATAAATTTAAATTACCACCAGGTATGGTAAGGCTATCCACGTATAGTAATAAATCATATAGTAATAAATCATAATTAATCCATGTATAGTAATAAATCAATCCAGGTATGGTAAGGTCATAACTCAGGATATTTTGAATATGGTAATTATATGGTAATAAATTTAAATTACCCCAAAGGCTATCAATCCAAGTATGGTAAGGCCATAACTCGGGAAATATCGAATATGGTAATAAATTTAAATTACCACCAGGTATGGTAAGGCTATCGATCCAGGTATGGCACGCCCTCACCTGATCACCTATCACAATCTCCAGCCCCACGCACGCACCAAAGAACCCACCCGGCACCAAATGCAGCTCCTCTCGATCCCCTCGAGTAAACGTCGCCGCCGTCGTGCGATCTTCCTAACACAGACGCCGTCGCCGCCTCCTTCCCACCTACGGCGTCCCACGTCCATGGTGACGGCGCTCGCGTCCTACACTGACCCTCCGCCTCATATAGGTTGGTCGTTGATGGAGTGGGATGTGCCGCTGCGGTTTGGGGAGGCGAATGACGATCTGGTTGGGATCTCAGTGTGGACTCGTTCTCTGCGATGAAGGATGGCGCTGCCTCTCTGGCAAATGGGATCGGAGGAAGGGGCTCTACGTCATGAATGTCGGCGAGGCAGCGGCCGAAGGCGAGCCCGACGGTGAGCACGGGTGTTCGTCCCATGAAATAGGCGGCCACGGAGGGCGGATCTGTGGCCACCCCAATCGCCGGTGGCCCTTCCTCCCATCGCTCATCGCCTCCATTCTCTCTCTCCTCTAAATCTTTGTCGCCCCTGCCTGATTCTGGCCGACGCCATCCGGCTCTCGCATCGACCACCACCAGCACGGCTGCGGACGAGGCGCAACCGCAGACGCCGCCGCCGCCATCCTCATCCACCTCCTCCACCAACCTTCCTAGCCGTCGTCGGGGGCACCCGCCATCTGCGCTCTAGCCCACCCGCTCCCTCCTATCCCCTCCCCCTGCCTGCCAGCCCCGTGATCCATCGCACAGATGGCAGGTACTACAGCGACCCCCTCTACTCCTAATGGACGAATTGGTTGAATAGTCCCCCCCACTTTCAACCGGTTTATTTTCAACCGGTTTATTTTCAACCGGTTTTTCTTCCTCCCACCTCCCACCAGCCCCTCCCACCGGTTTTTCTCTTTTCTCGTCTGACGGGCAATACCCAACGTATTTATGGTAATCAATCATAATTAATCCACGTATAGTAATAAATCAATCCAGGTATGGTAAGGTCATAACTCAGGAAATTTTGAATATGGTGATTATATGGTAATAAATTTAAATTACCCCAAAGGCTATCAATCCAGGTATGGTAAGGCCATAACTCGGGAAATATCAAATATGGTAATAAATTTAAATTACCACCAGGTATGGTAAGGCTATCCACGTATAGTAATAAATCATATAGTAATAAATCATAAATAATCCACGTATAGTAATAAATCAATCCAGGTATGGTAAGGTCATAACTCAGGAAATTTTGAATATGGTAATTATATGGTAATAAATTTAAATTACCCCAAAGGCTATCAATCCAGGTATGGTAAGGC
>NC_041383.1:294789409-294790976 GCF_002162155.2 Triticum dicoccoides | reverse complement strand
TAACTCGGGAAATATCGAATATGGTAATAAATTTAAATTACCAACAGGTATGGTAAGGCTATCCACGTATAGTAATAAATCATATAGTAATAAATCATAATTAATCCACGTATAGTAATAAATCAATCCAGGTATGGTAAGGTCATAACTCAGGATATTTTGAATATGGTAATTATATGGTAATAAATTTAAATTACCCCAAAGGCTATCAATCCAAGTATGGTAAGGCCATAACTCGGGAAATATCGAATATGGTAATAAATTTAAATTACCACCAGGTATGGTAAGGCTATCGATCCAGGTATGGCACGCCCTCACCTGATCACCTATCACAATCTCCAGCCCCACGCACGCACCAAAGAACCCACCCGACACCAAATGCAGCTCCTCTCGATCCCCTCGAGTAAACGTCGCCGCCGTCGTGCGATCTTCCTAACACAGACGCCGTCGCCGCCTCCTTCCCACCTACAGCGTCCCACGTCCATGGTGACGGCGCCCGCGTCCTACACTGACCCTCCGCCTCATATAGGTTGGTCGTTGATGGAGTGGGATGTGCCGCTGCGGTTTGGGGAGGCGAATCACGATCTGGTTGGGATCTCAGTGTGGACTCGTTCTCTGCGATGAAGGATGGCGCTGCCTCTCTGGCAAATGGGATCGGAGGAAGGGGCTCTACGTCGTGAATGTCGGCGAGGCAGCGGCTGAAGGCGAGCCCGACGGTGAGCACGGGTGTTCGTCCCATGAAATAGGCGACCACGGAGGGCGGATCTGAGGCCACCCCAATCGCCGGTGGCCCTTCCTCCCATCGCTCATCGCCTCCATTCTCTCTCTCCTCTAAATCTTTGTCGCCCCTGCCTGATTCTAGCCGACGCCATCCGGCTCTCGCATCGACCACCACCAGCACGGCTGCGGACGAGGCGCAACCGCAGACGCCGCCGCCGCCATCCTCATCCACCTCCTCCACCATCCTTCCTAGCCGTCGTCGGGGGCACCCGCCATCTGCGCTCTAGCCCACCCGCTCCCTCCTATCCCCTCCCCCTGCCTGCTAGCCCCGTGATCCATCGCACAGATGGCAGGTACTACAGCGACCCCCTCTACTCCTAATGGACGAATTGGTTGAATAGTCCCCCCCACTTTCAACCGGTTTATTTTCAACCGGTTTATTTTCAACCGGTTTTTCTTCCTCCCACCTCCCACCAGCCCCTCCCACCGGTTTTTCTCTTTTCTCGTCTGACGGGCAATACCCAACGTATTTATGGTAATCAATCATAATTAATCCACGTATAGTAATAAATCAATCCAGGTATGGTAAGGTCATAACTCAGGAAATTTTGAATATGGTGATTATATGGTAATAAATTTAAATTACCCCAAAGGCTATCAATCCAGGTATGGTAAGGCCATAACTCGGGAAATATCAAATATGGTAATAAATTTAAATTACCACCAGGTATGGTAAGGCTATCCACGTATAGTAATAAATCATAAATAATCCACGTATAGTAATAAATCAATCCAGGTATGGTAAGGTCATAACTCAGGAAATTTTGAATATGGTAATTATATGGTA